>NC_069504.1:1134971981-1135024481 GCF_027579735.1 Bombina bombina | reverse complement strand
TTGTGACCGCTGCTTCATAACTGCTGTTTTTCTGCAAGCCTGCAGGCTCACCAGAAACACGGGGCATCAAGCTCCATTCAGAGCTTGATAAATATGCCCCAATGACTGTACCCTATACAAGGTTTTCTGGCAAGGAAGAGGTCAATTCCAGGGCTTTGTGATTGAACTGTTTGACAAATACTCTCCTCCTCTTTTACATTTCTAGCTGAACTCCCCCCCCCTTCCTCACACACAAGTGCATCATTTTCTGCTATTGTATTTAAAAGACTGTGCTTCAGGGCTCCTGAAATGAATAAAAATGGAATTCTCATTACGCCTATTGTGCATTCTCGTTTGTGTTGTTTTCTTTCCTTCTCCTTTATCGATTTATCAGCAGAGTGAAATGACTCTCTAGAAGGCGAGATGTCAGTCACAATGATATTTATTTTATAGTACAAGAAGCCTCTTCAGCGTGGTTCCATGTAACCCAAATCCTGTGGCTGTAACAAGGTTTAGCGCAGTGATTAGATTGTGTGAACGCCAGGCGTACATAACAACAGCCTCTCAGCTGGAGGGCAACATGGGATCTACTGAACTTTGTTCATCCTTTGTAATTCACATCTTGTAAATGATCAGAATTTAATCCCCAAATATAGAAAAAGATAGCACTAATCTAGTTGGAAACTGAATAATTCTTTAGCCAATCAATTATCTGCCTGAGATAGCAGGTTTATTATCATCAGTGATTAGGACCATTTATATATATATCATGAGAGCTGCATATCTTCGAAATTTGAAAAGTATTTACTGGTGTGGTCATTCATTTGTATATCTGGTGATGTCACGGGAATAAATATAATGTAATATATCAAATAGTCTTTAAAGGGACAGTCTACATCAGAATTGTTATTGTTTAAAAAGATAGATAATCCCTTTATTACCCATTTCCCAGTTTTTCATAACCAACAATGTTATATTAATAAACTGTTTACCTCTGTGATTACCTTGTATCTAAGCCTCTGCAGACTGCCCCCTTATTTCAGTTAATTTGACATACTTGCATTTTAGCCAATCAGTGCTAGCTCCTAGGTGACTCCACGGACGTGAGCACAATGGTATCTATGTGGCACACATGAACTAACGCCCTCTAGCGGTGAACCTTAAATTAAGTTACAGATAACAATATTTATTTGGTGATTATATTCATTTTTTTGCACTATTTTGCAATATATTTACCACTAGGACCTGTATAACAAGTCATGAGTGAAAAAATATTGCTACATATGGAAAAGTGCTCCTGTAGGTATATTTTATATGAAATAGCTTTCTCTGCCTTAACCCAATCAAAAGAGCTGAACTTGCAGGATCTTAGGGGTCAAATACTTATTTAATTCATTAAAATGCAAATCAATTTATAATTTTTTAAATGCGTTTTTCTTGATTTTTTTTGTTTCTGTCTCTCACTGTTCAAATCAGCCAATAGGATTTCAGTAGCTCTCATCCTATTAGCTGTTTTGAACAGCCAATAGGATTTCAGAAGCTCTCATCCTATTGGCTGATTTGAATTTGAAGAATCGAATCGGCCAATAGGAATGCAAGGTACGCCATTTTGAAACGGGTACCTTGCATTCAACTTTAGCGTGCGGCAGTGATCGTATGAAGAGGAGGTCCGCGCAGGATGTCATCGCCGACCAGGTGTCGCCGCCTGGATGAAGACTTCTCGCCGCCTGAATAAGGATGGATGACTGGACTTCAGGAACCGTGAGTAGATTTTCTGGGTTTAGTGTTAGGTTTATTTTTTTATTTTTTGGAGTGTTTTTTTTTAAGAGATTAGGGCTTTAATGGTCAGTGTAAAAGAGCTGAATGCCCTTTTAAGGGCAATGTAAAAGAGCTGAATGCCCTTTTAAGGGCAATGCCCATGCAAATGCCCCTTTAGGGGCAATGGGTATCTTAGGATTTTTTTAGACTTCGTTTTTTTTATTTTGGGGGGTTGGTTGGGTTGTGGATTTTATTGTTGAGGGAATTTGTATTTTGTTTTCTAGGTAAAAGAGCTGTTTAATTTAGGGCAATGCCCTACAAAAGGCCCTTTTAAGGGCTATTTGTAGTTTATTGTAGGTTAGGATGTGTTTTTATTTTGAGGGGGAGGTTCTATTTTTATAGGGCTTTTAGATTAGGTGTAATTGTTTTTATTTTAGATAATTTAGTTTATTATTTTTTGTAATCTTAGTTTTTTTATTTTTCGTAATTTTAGTGTTCATTTTTTGTAATCTTAGATTTTTTAAATGTTTTCGTAGTTTTTTTTAAAATTTGTTATTTAGGTTTTTAATTTTTTTGTAGTGTTAGGTTTATTTAATCATGTAATTTAGGATTTTTAATTGGTAGTTTTTTTATTTTATCAGAATAGTTACATTAATTTAAAGTTTTTTATTTCATATGTAAGTTTTTATTTATTAAAATATAGTTATATAGTAATTTTAATTTAAAGCTAGGGTGGTGTTAGGTTTAGGGGTTAATAGTTTAATTTAGTGTTTTGCGATGTGGGGGGGATAGCGGTTTAGGGGTTAATAGGTTTAGTTTAGTAGTTACAATGTGGAGGGCTGGCAGTTTAGGGGTTATTAGTTTAATTTAGTGTCAGCAAAGTCAGGGAGCGGTGGATTAGGGGTTAATAACTTTATTTAGCATCAGGGAGCGGCGGATTAGGGGTTAATAGTTTTATTTACTGTCGGCGATGTTGGGAGGCGGCGGATTAGGGGTGTTTAGACTTGGGGTTTATGTAAGGGTGTTAGGTTTAAACATAACTTTTTTCCCCCATAGACATCAATGGGGTTGCGTTACGGCGATTTGTCACTCCGCTATCGCAGGTGTTAGTTTTTTTTAACACTTTCTCCCCATTGATGTCTATGGGGGAAAGCGTGCACAAGCACAACAAAAAAAAGGTATGGAGCTTAACGCACTATAACGCAGAGCACAAGGCCATTTTTCAGTAACTCGCAATGGTAGCGCTATGGAAAATGCAATAACGCAATTTTTTGGCGTTGTTTTCGCACCCTGTTTAGCGCACAACTCGTAATCTAGGTATAAAGCAGCCATTATAAATGATAAAATAAATGAGAACTATTTAATACACTCTAGCAGGTAAAATGGATCACTGGGAATCCATTAAATGAGAGAAATTATAATACTCAGACAGATGTACATAATTATGCCCTTCTTGCTAGTTATGGTTTACATTTAAACTGATTTTACTTGACCTTTCTTTTTAAGGAACATAATAATAATAATAATATGTTTCTTTGCTGCTATTTTAACTACATGCTAAAAATAATATCCCTTTAATAAAGAAGACCAAACATCACAATGAACAATCTATTTATATTCCAGCACGATCCATTGTGTGTGTGAATCGTGGGACCTCGCTAAGATGGTGTCCAGTGACGCTTCCTGCAGCAAATCCAGATATTAAGAGCTTCATAACTGCTGTTTCCGGTGAGCCTTCTATATTTCAATACGGCTATTGGTTAATCTACTATTAACAATTTAAATCGCTAGCTTTATATTTTTGTATTTATACCGGTTTTAGAAATAATTGTGATCATACTCTTTGTTATATTCCTCCTCCCCCTCGCTTTCTTCCTGCTTCATCCTTCCTACTATGATCAGCGGTCCCACCCGCCGTATACGTCATGAAGAGTGCTCGTAACCTTTCTCTCAGCGCTTTTTCTAAGCCATCTTTAACTAAGTCCCGTGCGTGACGAGCTCTCATTGGTCCACATCCTGATAGATGGTACATCAGAACCAATAGTATGCGGCAGAGTGAGATTAGCGGCGGATGCAGAAACAAGAGGCAGGCCTGTGTGATTTAATCAATGAGGGGATTCCCTTTGTTTAAAATGCGCATGCGGCTTGCTTGAACGTCCTTCTAGAGACAGCTGTAATTCATAGTTAGCCGCATGTGTATTTTAAGCCTGGGATATATGGGATGGAGCAAGACGCCACTGGGGTCCATTCAGTTACATATTGCTGGATACGTCACCTACAAAGAAAAACATTTTTTTAAAGCGGGTGGAGGATCGGCGAGTGACTTTGTCAAAAGGAATTGGGGAAAAAAAGGATATAGAAAACGATTAGACCAAAATGATGAATTAAAGTATCCTTTATTTTTAATATATTTTTTAAATATTTATAACGAATAGTCTGACTTTACTTTCACTTTAAGGCTCACCTGGAAACAGGGGCATCAGGGGCCATTCGGCCCTTGATAATTCAGCCCCTGTGTGTTCTCTATATACAGTGGGGCAAAAAAGTATTTAGTCAGCCACCAGGTGTGCAAGTTCTCCCACTTAATAAGATGAGAGAGGCCTGTAATTTTCATCATAGGTATACCTCAACTATGAGAGGCAAAATGTGGAAACAAATCCAGACAATCACATTGTCTGATTTGGAAAGAATTTATTTGCATATTATGGTGGAAAATAAGTATTTGGTCACCTACAAACAAGCAAGATTTCTGGCTCTCACAACCTGTATCTTCTTATTTAAGAGGCTCCTCTGTCCTCCACTCATTACCTGTATTAATGGCACCTGTTTGAACTTGTTATCAGTATAAAAGACACCTGTCCACAACCTCAGTCACACTCCAAACTCCACTATGGTGAAGACCAAAGAGCTGTTGCTGGACACCAGAAACAAAACTGTAGACCTGCACCAGGCTGGGAAGACTGAATCTGCAATAGGCAAGCAGCTGGGTGTGAAGAAATCAACTGTGGGAGCAATAATTAGAAAATGGAAGACATACAAGACCACTGATAATCTCCCTCGATCTGGGGCTCCATGCAAGATCTCACCCTGTGGGGTCAAAATGATCACAAGAACGGTGAGCAAACATCCCAGAACCACACGGGGGGACCTAGTGAATGACTTGCAGAGAGCTGGGACCAATGTAACAAAGGCTACCATCAGTAACACACTATGCCGCAAGAGACTCAGATCCTGCAGTCCCAGACGTGTCCCCCTGCTTAAGCCAGTACATGTCCGGGCCCGTCTGAAGTATGCTAGAGAGCATTTGGATGATCCAGAAGCGGATTGGGAGAATGTCATATGGTCAGATGAAACCAAAGTAGAACTGTTTGGTAGAAACACAACTCGTCGTGTTTGGAGGAGAGAGAATGCTGAGTTGCAACCAAAGAACACCATACCTACTGTGAAGCATGGGGGTGGCAACATCATGCATTGGGGCTGTTTCTCTGCAAAGGGAACAGGATGACTGATCCATGTACATGAAAGAATGAATGGGGCCATGTATCATGAGAATTTGAGTGCATACCTCCTTCCATCAGCAAGGGCATTGAAGATGAAACGTGGCTGGGTCTTTCAGCATGACAATAATCCCAAACACACTGCTCGGGCAACGAAGGAGTGGCTTCGTAAGAAGCATTTCAAGGTCCTGGAGTGGCTTAGCCAGTCTCCAGATCTCAACCCCATAGAAAACCTTTGGAGGGAGTTGAAAGTCCGTGTTGCCCAGAGACAGCCCCAAAACATCACTGCTCTAGAGGAGATCAGCATGTAGGAATGGGCCAACATACCAGCAACAGTGTGTGACAACCTTGTGAAGACTTACAGAAAATGTTTGACCTCTGTCATTGCCAACAAAGGATATATAACAAAGTTATATATAATTTTTATCTAACAAAATAAATTATTTCTTATTAAATAAATTATTCCTATTTAAAGCTAAATACTTACCTGTAAAATAAACCCTAATATAGCTACAATATAAATTATAATTATATTGTAGCTATTTTAGGATTAATATTTATTTTACAGGCAACTTTGTATTTATTTATTATAAGATAGGGATGAGTTAATATTTAATGTAAGGTTAGCGGGTTGTTAGGTTTAGGGGTTAATAGTTTAATTTAGTTTATGGCGATGTGGGGGGCTGGCAGTTTATGGCTTAATAGGTTTAGTAAGTGCAAGTGATGTGGGAGGCCAGGGGTTTAGGGGTTAATAACTTTATTTAGTTGCTGTGGGCTCCGAGAGTGGCGGGATAGGGGTTAATAACTTTTATTTAGGTGGTGGCAGTGTTGGGGCGGCAGATTAGGGGTTAATAAGTATAATGTTCGTGGCGGCGGTGTAGGGGCGGCAGATTAGGGGTTAATAAGTATAATGTTGGTGGCGGCGGTGTAAGGGGCGGCAGATTAGGGGTGTTTAGACTCGGGGTACATGTTAGGGTGTTAGGTGTAAACATAACTTTTATCCTCCCATAGAAATCAATGGGATATCGGGCAGCAGCGAGCATAACCTTTCGCTGCTTTCAGACTCCCATTGATTCCTATGGCATCTGCCGCCTCCAGGGCAGCAGATTGAAAACCAGGTACGCTGGGCCGGAATAGTGGCGAGCGTACCTGGTAGTTATTTGATAACTAGCAAAATTAGTCAGTGCCGAATTTGCATTCAGAACATCTGTAGTGATGTAAGCATCGATCTGTGTCAAACTGAGACCGGCGGATCGTATGTTACGTCACAAAATTCTACTTTTGCCGGTCTGTAGCCTTTGATAAATAAGGCGAATCAAGCTATCCACAATTATGCTGCGGAATTCCAGCGTATTTGCCGTTGATGGCTTGATAAATAGGCCCCAATATGTGGTCTATTATACAGTGAACAATGTAAAAAAAAATCCTTCACAATATAATTTATTCACATATTTAAAAGCTTTGGGTATAAATATTATATCTCATATATGTCAGTCCCTCCTGGGTGAAAATGAGATTGTGCACTGCTGTCAGCAATCACTGTGTAACAGGCCAGAGAATGAGATAAACTACAACATACTTAAAGGGATATAAAAAAGGCAAAAATAAACTTACATGATTAAGAACTTTCCTGAGGTCACTGGAAAAAAACACAATTCCCAAAAGGTAATTTACAAGAAAAGCATGCAAATGATACAGTAAATGTATATTACAATGTTTTTAATATACATTAATTCATTTTTACATAACTGTTAAAATAAATGCATTTGTTAAATAGTTTGCATTAATCAGAAAAAGCATTCACGTTAGTAATAAAAACAATATATTTTCTGTGCTGCTGCTGGCTTGTAATACTAGCACTAACTACTACTTACAAAACAAATAGTAGCCGCACACCTGTCAATCAGGATGTGAGCAACTTTTCGGGAGGATTAGGGTTCCTATTGTTTGTGATTTTCAGGCTAATTGGGGAAGCCTTGGGAACAAGCACCCTATGGCATCTATTTATTAAGCCGTCAACTTACCTGCATTCAACGGCACCAATACGCTTGCCTAAGATGCCTAACATCGCTGCCACGGACCTGAATACGCTCTCCAAAATTATCAAAAAAGCTGTCAAAAAGCCGAGCACCAAGTACGGTGCGATGAGCAGCGGACTGTTGTTAACTAACAGTCATCGATCACGCTGCTCTTCAGCATTTTTACAGCTTTATTGGTAAACCTCAGAAAATATTACAGGAGCACCAGAGTAATGGGTAAAATCTTCAAACTTTATTTGGATTCAATAGGGTATCATTACCCCTGGGTAAGAAACACACAAAAATAGATAAACAGATGAAAAAAGGCTGACCGGTTTCGGCTACTGCGTTACTCCTAGGCTTGATAAATAGATGCCATAGGGTGCTTGTTCCCAAGGCTTCCCCAATTAGCCTGAAAATCACAAACAATAGGAACTCAAATCCTCCCGAAAAGTTGCTCACATCCTGAATGACAGGTGTGTGGCTACTATTTGTTTTGTAAGTAGTAGTTAGTGCTAGTATTTCAAACCAGCAGCAGCACGGAAAATATATTGTTTTTATTACTACAGTAAATGATTATTTAATGTATTTCTAATTAATGCAAGCAGAAACCGGTCAGCCTTTTTTCATCTGTTTATCTATTTTTGTGTGTTTCTTACCCAGGAAAAATGATACCCTATTGAATCCAAATAAAGTTTGAAGATTTTACCCATTACTCTGGTGCTACTGTAATATTTTCTGAGGTTTGGACTTTTCAAAGCCAACAGGTACTGGGTATACACTGTGGAGGAAAGGCTTTACACTGCATTAGACTGATCCCACTCAAGGGGGTATTGGGAGCACTGCGAATCAACGGCAAGGAGTGCCAGGAAAGGACAGAGGATACTCGGGCACCGATCAGAAGGAGGTGATCTAATTGGCAGAAGGATTTCTTTGCACAGGCTTACTGCAACTGAGCTTGGGAAGGTATTTCATCAAGAAAATAGAAAGCGGGGAATCATTTTTTAATTTCAATTCTGACCTACAGATGTCTGTTTGTGCTACCCTTGGGAGCTGAATTGTGGGGGTTATTGGGGGAACTCCCTCATTGTTCACAGATATCAGTCAATTTAATGCAGTAGGTAGCAAAGACTTGTTAATACCTGAATACGGATTTCAGTGCATACACCTGACTTGTTTCTGTTCCCCTGTTTGTTTGACGTTATCAAGCTTTATTAGTACCCTGTCACTAAACACCCACACTATACTATACAGTTTACCCCCTATACCGCCGCTCCCGGACCCCGCCGCAGCTAAATAAATTGTTTAACCCCAAAACTGCCGCTCCCGGAGCCCACCGCAACTAAATAAATAGTTTAACCCCTAAAACGCCACTCCCAGAGCCCACCGCAACAAAAAAAATAGTTTAACTCCTAAACCGCCGCTCCCGGAGCCCACCGCCACCTACATTATAATTATTAACCCCCAATCTGTCCCCCCTACACCGCTGCCACTATATTAAATTTATTAACCCCTAATCTGCCCCTCCTAAACCGCCGCCACTATATTAAATTTATTAACCCCTAATCTGCCCCCCCACACCGCCGCCACTATATTAAATGTATTAACCCCTAATCTGCCCTCCCTACACCGCCACCACTATATTAAATTTATTAACCCCTAATCTGACCCCCTACACCGCTGCCACTATATTAAATTTATTAACCCCTAAACCTAACCCTAGAAGTAGGCGTGGTGTGTAGTGGACAGCACCAAAAAATTATGGAAGTACTGGCTCAACTTCTCAAAGGAACGGCCGCCCAATACGGTCGTTTTTGGTCAAAGTAGAATTGGGGGATGTAGAAGGAGCGCCACAGAGAGGCTTTAGTACACGTACTATGATAACTTATATATTTACCAGTTCTATAAGTGTGTAGATAGAACAATAAAAATGTAACCTATATATTTAGCAATCTTGTAAGTGCATAGACAAAATAATTGAGATATAAAATTATCTATCATAGAGCGGTTATTTTGTTTCATTCAGCAAATGTTAAAATAGATTAGAGCCAAAAAAGCATAAGGGTCTAATTCATATATTTAAAAATAATGATAGCTCGAAAAAAATGGTAACTTTTAAAGTTGATTTATAAATCCATTCGATTTAAAAACACATAGGGGTTAAAAACAATTGGTATATTGACAAATATAATATATACAAACAAATACATTTGGAAGGTACAATTCTAAAACAACCAAAATTTTGATCTACAAAGTCGGTTAATTGATCAGCTGAAGGCTCTAAAATCAAAATTCGATCTACAAAGCTGGTTTGTTAATCAGCTGTATAAAGAAACAGCTAAATTAGGAACATTTGGTTGTGATGAAGAGCTCTGTGTGTAGAAGAAGTGAACTATTAACCCAAGATAATAGTGTTAAGAGGTATGAAGAATCATTCAGAGGACGAAGAAGGAAACACTCATATATTGTGAATATCGAAGATCGTTACGATATATATGTGGCAGTATATCAATGTATCAATTTACAGTGTCGAAGTAGAAGAAAGAAAGAATATGTTCAACAAGTATCCAAATGTATCCTAAATGATACTGGTAAACTAGGCGATCCCAAAAAGATTAGATAATCCAAAGAAGTACAGCTTTGGTGTCTGTTAAGACCAATAGCACACAAGGATGGGTAAATAGAGCTCGATAGCATACAAACAATGTGTAAATGGAACTGTGTAAATAGAATTAGTATATATAAGTGAAAAATCTAAGTTTAAAAAATTTAGACTTGAAGGATTTTGGCTTGGTGCTAAGTATTCGTAGTATAAGAGATAAAAAGGGAATGTGTTAGCGCTGCAGAATCTGTTGGCGCTCTACAAATAACCAATAATAATAATAATAATAATAATAATAATAATGTGTGACATGAGGATGCGAAAAAACAGCACTCCTATGTATAGGATCGTTGGGGGTAGGTGACAATACGGCGATATTCAATAGTTAGAAAACGATGCCGTTAGTGTTAGATTATGGTTGGGGCACACATATTGACAATCACAAAAAAGCAATACATAAATGGATGGAGGGTGCGTCTGGATTCCAGCGTCAGCCTGTTTAGTTCTTTTAGCATGTCCAATGGTGGGTATTGTAGTTACATTGTAGCACAAAGCGGCAGAACAAGTTATACAAAGTATTAAGTTTATTAAGATGAGTTTGTGGTGCAGGTGCGTATACTACGTCCCCATAATCCATAATCGGCATCAGCATTTGCTGTACAATCTTTTCCTTTACTGTAGGGCTGAGGCAGGATTTGTTTATGTACAGGGCACCTAATTTTGGATAGAGTTTAGATGCAAGTTTTTCTATGTGGAGGCCAAAAGATAGATTGGGGTCTAACAACATACCCAAGTATTTGAAAGAGTGGACTGCGGTCAGTGTGCAATTGGATTTTGTTTTGATGTGTAGATGGGAATTTTGTAATTTGTGTAATTTAGGACCCGTTCCAAAGATCATTGTGACAGTTTTGTCAGTGTCTAGGAAGAGTTTGTTTTTTGAGATCCACTTTTCTACCTCTGTGAACTGGTCTTGGAGCATTGCCTCAAGCTGTGGCAGATCAGATTTGTTTGCATAGATTACTGTGTCATTTGCGTACATGTGTACAGTTGAGGATTTGCAGACATAAGGCAAATCATTTATAAATAATGTGAATAGTAGGGGGCCGAAAATGGAACCGCTGTCAGAAATGGAGACATATTGTAATCGATCCAATACATATGATCGAAACCAGGTTAACGGACGATCAGCATTACCAAAATTTTTTAGTTTGAGAATAGTATGTTGTGGTCTGCTGTGTCAAAGGCCTTTGCAAAATCAAGGAAAATAGCTCCAGTTAGATCTCATTGTTCCATGCCAGTTTGGATGTCGTTGCAAACTTTTAGGATGGCAGTTGTAGTGGAGTGATTTGGGCAAAAACCTGATTGATCAGGGGTCAGATAGTTAGATTGTTGGTAATACTCACATACTTGCGTATGGATTTCTAAGATTTTTGACAATACTGGGAGCAATGATATAGGGCGATAGTTAGAAACCAAGGTTAACTCCCCACTTTTGGGATAGGCACTACTCTTGTGGTTTTTTCAAAGTTATGTCTATTTCCACTCACCATGTATCATGTGACAGCCATCAGCCAATCACAAATGCATATATGTATATTCAGTGAATTCCTGCACATGCTCTGTAGGAGCTGGTGACTCAAAAAGTGTAAATATGAAAAGATATGTGCACATTTTGTTAACTTAAAGGGACAGTCAACACTAGAATTGTTGTTGTTTGAAAAGATAGATAATCCCTTAATTACCAATTCCCTAGTTTTGCATAACCAACACAGTTATAATTATACACATTTTACCTTTGTAATTACCTTGCATCTAAGCCTCAGCAGACTTCCCCCTTTTTTCAGTTCTTTTGACAGACTTACATTTTAGCCAATCAGAGCTGTCTCCATGGTAAATTCACGTGCATGAGCTCAATGTTATCTATTAGAAACATGTGAACTAATGCCCTCTAGTGGTGAAAAACTATCAAAATGCATTTTGATTAGAGGTGGCCTTCAAGGTCTAAGAAATTAGCATATGAATCTCCTAGGTTTAGCTTTTAACTAAGAATACCAAGAGAACAAAGCAAAATGGTGATAAAAGTCAATTGGAAAGTTGTTTAAAATTACATGCCCTATTATAAATATGACATTTTCATTTTGGACTTGACTGTCCCTTTATGTAAATTGGAAAGTTGTTTGAAATTGCTGCTCTATCTGAATCATGAAAGTTTCATTTTGACTTGTGTCCCTTTAACATGTTGGTAATGACATACTCACTATTAGCTTTAGGCTTCTGTTTCAGATTGGAAGGTCAGAGAAGTAGGTCATTTTATGTCTTGATGACTTTTTGCAGAAATATATATTCTATATAGACAATTTTAGCAACAGATGGATTTCTTTTTATAATAGACTGTTTAAACGATATGCTATACCCAGGGATAGGCACGGGCTAAGGCTGTGGCGGACATTTTCCAAGGTACATTCCTTAGTGAAGGACACCAAGGTACATATCAAAAAACACTCTATTTACTGAGAGGGTAGTGGATGCATGGTGGAATAGCATCCAGCAGAAGTGGCAGCGAAGGGCAGTACATAAAAAGTGCTGACTTGTACTATTCTTTATTACAGACACCAATTAACTAGTCAGGGCAGTTTTGCTCATTACTTGATTCACAATTATAACAGCAAGTAATGAGCCAAACAAGTTACTGACCCTTAGCCAATCACATGATTTTAAACCCTTTAAAAAGCCCATTAGTATGAAGGGTTGCTAGAGAGCTATGAGTATGGCTAGGAAGCCGAAACGCGTGAGCTGTTCTGTTTACTAAGGGCATGTTTGTCTCTTACTACATGTTATGTTTCTGTTTTAACGAATGGAAATAAAGCAAATACTGTTTTACTGCAGCTCCCAACCTCTATATATTTGCACATTGGTCCGTTTTTGGAGCTAGCAGTATTCACCCCGGCAGGTAATTACAAGCTTGGCTGTGTAAGGCATTGACTTTGAAACAAAATATCTAAATGTCTATGGAAAACGGAAGTTTCTTACCCTCCGCAAGTCGGAACAGCACAATGACGTCATACTTCTGAGCCGTAGCGTGTGAGAGGACATTGGCGTACGGATTGAGTGGCTTGTGGGAGCATTGTGGCTCCAAGTGTAGTCTCTGGATCGATAGTTGCCCAGGAGAGCAGTTTCCCTAATGGCAGCTCCACACCAGGCGAGCACATCATAGAGCCGTGAAGAGGGGGTAAGTACTACATCTGAGTCACATATTGCCTAGTATCACTGGCCACAGCATTGCTAACGCAGTGGATTTTTTCCCTATCATTGGGGATTGTTTATCAGTTTTTTATAATCCCTCCCTCACTGGATATTCCCCCTGCAGCTCACCAATGATCCATACAGCATGCGCAGCACTTTTCATGTACTGCCATCAGCACGCAGAGATAAAATATGTATCTGTAGTGAAGCAGGGCTGAATTCAACCTCAGTACAAGCAGGACAGAATTGTTACCAGCTCTCCTAGATATATATCCTGCAGAGAGCCTGTTTTAACCCTTCACTCTCCCCTGGGTGGTCTCAGCATGCAGAGCCCCTGGCTGCTAAGACATTCACTGGGAGTCCCAGTACGAACAGAACAGCAGCCTGTTTAAACTGGCTTCTCTGACTCCCATCAATCTCAGACGGTATCATGTATCCCAGCAGCAGGGGCCTCAAGGATTCTATTTAAATGGGGGTCCCAGACTCCACCAATCCTTGAGGCTCCTGCTGCTGGAACACCTGATACCGTCTGAGAATAATGAGAGTCAGAACAGTCAGTTTAAAAAGGCTGCTGGGGGGACTCTGCAACTCCTGACCAAGCACACCCACCTTGATGTTGCATGATCATCATGGTTGGTTACTAACTTGTGGCTAGATTAAGAGTTTTTTCGGTAACGACCCGCGTAGCTAACGCTGGCTTTTTTCTGGCCGCACCTTTAAAATAACTCTGGTATTGAGAGTCCACAGAATGGCTGCGTTAGTCTCCAAAAAGGGAGCGTACAGGCATATTTAACGCCACTGCAACTCTCGATACCAGAGTTGCTTACGGACGCGGCCAGCCTCAAAAACGTGCTCGTGCACGATTCCCCCATAGAAAACAATGGGGCTGTTTGAGCTGAAAAAAAAACTAACACCTGCAAAAAAGCCGCGTTCAGCTCCTAACGCAGCCCCATTGTTGTCTATGGGGAAACACTTCCTACGTCTGCACCTAACACCCTAACATGAACCCCGAGTCTAAACACCCCTAACCTTACACTTATTAACCCCTATTCTGCCGCCCCCGCTATCGCTGACCCCTGCATATTATTATTAACCCCTAATCTGCCGCTCCGTAAACAAAATTAACTCTTATTAAATAAATTATTCCTATATAAAGCTAAATACTTACCTGTAAAATAAATCCTAATATAGCTACAATATAAATTATAATTATATTATAGCTATTTTAGGATTAATATTTATTTTACAGGCAACTTTGTATTTATTTTAACCAGGTACAATAGCTATTAAATAGTTAAGAACTATTTAATAGCTAAAATAGTTAAAATAATTACAAAATTACCTGTAAAATAAATCCTAACCTAAGTTACAATTAAACCTAACACTACACTATCAATAAATTAATTAAATAAAATACCTACAATTACCTACAATTAAACCTAACACTACACTATCAATAAATTAATTAAATAAAATACCTACAATTACCTACAATTAAACCTAACACTACACTATCAATAAATTAATTAAATACAATATCTACAAATAAATACAATGAAATAAACTAACTAAAGTACAAAAAATAAAAAAGAACTAAGTTACAAAAAATAAAAAAATATTTGCAAACATCAGAAAAATATTACAACAATTTTAAACTAATTACACCTACTCTAAGCCCCCTAATAAAATAACAAAGACCCCCAAAATAAAAAAATGCCCTACACTATTCTAAATTACTAAAGTTCAAAGCTCTTTTACCTTACCAGCCCTGAACAGGGCAATTTGCGGGGCATGCCCCAAGAAATTAATCTCTTTTGTCTGTAAAAAAAAACATACAATACCCCCCCCAACATTACAACCCACCACCCACATACCCCTAATCTAACCCAAACCCCCCTTAAATAAACCTAACACTAAGCCCCTGAAGATCATCCTACCTTGTCTTCACCATGCCAGGTATCACCGATCGTTCCAGGCTCCGAAATCTTCATCTAAGCCCAAGCGGGGGCTAGAAATCCATCATCCGACGGCTGAAGAAGTCCAGAAGAGGGTCCAAAGTCTTCATCCTATCCGGGAAGAAGAGTAGATCTGGACTGGCAACCATCTTCTTCCAAGCGGCATCTTCTATATTCATCCGATGAGGACTGGCTCCATCTTGAAGACCTCCACCGCGGACCCATCTTCTTCCGACGACGACTTCCCGACGAATGACGGTTCCTTTAAGGGACGTCATCCAAGATGGCGTCCCTCGAATTCCGATTGGCTGATAGGATTCTATCAGCCAATCGGAATTAAGGTAGGAAAATTCTGATTGGCTGATGGAATCAGCCAATCAGAATCAAGTTCAATCCGATTGGCTGATTCAATCAGCCAATCAGATTGAGCTTGCATTCTATTGGCTGTTCCGATCAGCCAATAGAATGCGAGCTCAATCTGATTGGCTGATTGGATCAGCCAATCGGATTGAACTTGATTCTGATTGGCTGATTCCATCAGCCAATCAGAATTTTCCTACCTTAATTCCGATTGGCTGATAGAATCCTATCAGCCAATCGGAATTCAAGGGACGCCATCTTGGATGACGTCCCTTAAAGGAACCGTCATTCGTCGGGAAGACGTCGTTGGAAGAAGATGGGTCCGCGGTGGAGGTCTTCAAGATGGAGCCGGTCCTCATCGGATGAAGATAGATGATGCCACTTGGAATAAGATGGTTGCCAGTCCGGATCTACTCTTCTTCCCGGATAGGATGAAGACTTTGGAGCCTCTTCTGGACTTCTTCAGCCGTCGGATGATGGATGTTTAGCCCCCGCTTGGGCTTAGATGAAGATTTCGGAGCCTGGAACGATCGGTGATACCTGGCATGGTGAAGACAAGGTAGGAAGATCTTCAGGGGCTTAGTGTTAGGTTTATTTAAGGGGGGTTTGGGTTAGATTAGGGGTATGTGGGTGGTGGGTTGTAATGTTGGGGGGGGGTATTGTATGTTTTTTTTACAGGCAAAAGAGATGAATTTCTTGGGGCATGCCCCGCAAAGGGCCCTGTTCAGGGCTGGTAAGGTAAAAGAGCTTTGAACTTTAGTAATTTAGAATAAAGTAGGGCATTTTTTTTATTTTGGGGGTCTTTGTTATTTTATTAGGGGGCTTAGAGTAGGTGTAATTAGTTTAAAATTGTTGTAATATTTTTCTGATGTTTGTAAATATTTTTTTATTTTTTGTAACTTAGTTCTTTTTTATTTTTTGTACTTTAGTTAGTTTATTTCATTGTATTTATTTGTAGATATTGTATTTAATTAATTTATTGATAGTGTAGTGTTAGGTTTAATTGTAGGTAATTGTAGGTATTTTATTTAATTAATTTATTGATAGTGTTGTGTTAGGTTTAATTGTATGTAATTGTAGGTATTTTATTTAATTAATTTATTGATAGTGTAGTGTTAGGTTTAATTGTAACTTAGGTTAGGATTTATTTTACAGGTAATTTTGTAATTATTTTAACTAGGTAGCTATTAAATAGTTCTTAACTATTTAATAGCTATTGTACCTGGTTAAAATAAATACAAAGTTACCTGTAAAATAAATATAAATCCTAAAATAGCTATAATATAATTATAATTTATATTGTAGCTATATTAGGGTTTATTTTACAGGTAAGTATTTAGTTTTAAATAGGAATAATTTATTTAATAAGAGTTAATTTATTTCGTTAGATTTAAATTATATTAGGGGGGTGTTAGTGTTAGGGTTAGACTTAGCTTTAGGGGTTAATACATTTATTAGAATAGCGGCGAGATTCGGTCGGCAGATTAGGGGTTAATAATTGAAGTTAGGTGTCGGCGATGTTAGGGAGGGCAGATTAGGGGTTAATACTATTTATTATAGGGTTATTGAGGCGGGAGTGAGGCGGATTAGGGGTTAATAACTTTATTATAGTAGCGGTGAGATCTGCTCGACAGATTAGGGGTTAATAAGTGTAGGCAGGTGGAGGCGACGTTGAGGGGGGCAGATTAGGGGTTAATAAATATAATATAGGGGTCGGCGGTGTTAGAGGCAGCAGATTAGGGGTACATAGCTATAATGTAGGTGGCGGCTCTTTGCGGTCAGCAGATTAGGGGTTAATTATTGTAGGTAGCTGGCGGCGACGTTGTGGGGGGCAGGTTAGGGGTTAATAAATATAATATAGGGGTCGGCGGTGTTAGGGGCAGCAGATTAGGGGTACATAAGTATAACGTAGGTGGCGGTCGGCAGATTAGGGGTTAAAAAAATTGAATCGAGTGGCGGCGATGTGGGGGGACCTCGGTTTAGGGGTACATAGGTAGTTTATGGGTGTTAGTGTACTTTAGAGTACAGTAGTTAGGAGCTTTATGAACCGGCGTTAGCCTAGAAAGCTCTTAACTACTGACTTTTTTCTGCGGCTGGAGTTTTGTCGTTAGATGTCTAAAGCTCACTTCAGACACGACTCTAAATACCGGAGTTAGAAAAATCCCATTGAAAAGATAGGATACGCAATTTACGTAAGGGGATCTGCGGTATGGAAAAGTTGCGGCTGAAAAGTGAGCGTTAGACCCTTTCCTGACTGACTCAAAATACCGGCGGTAAAAACCAGCGTTAGGAGCCTCTAACGCTGGTTTTCACGGCTACCGCCAAACTCTAAATCTAGGCCTTGGTTTGGTAAGGTTTGTCAGAGTAGGCAGCAGTCTGCTACTTCTACACAACAGCACCAGCACCAGGCTGCTGCACAGATCAAGGAATTGGTACGGGTCTTGACTCACAGTGTTTGACACAGGCTGCACTGCAGGCAGCTTGCTTCTTCCCGTTCTCTCACTCACTTTCCCGCTATTGAGCTGTGTCACGCGGGTGGCCTAAGCTCCGCAAAACTTGGTGCCGCGTACGTTAAGGAGGAGTCAGGACCAGAATTAATCTGTCTTACTCCTCCCTCCAGCGGACACTGCAAGAGCCAGTCACAGACACCAGTGTCCATGTACAGACACCTTGCCTATACCTTGCTATACCCCATTTAGCACAACTGGTTTATAGGAGAGGAGTTTGATAAACTGGTTTCCTGCTCTAAGCCTTTACAATCCTCAGTAAAGTGTTGTTTTTCGGTCATAAAATATAGCACTGAGAAGTGGAAAACTTTCCCAGGGATATAAGGAATCAATAAGAAAATGATCTAACGGGTTACTGCTCTATTGCTTGAGTCACCTCCAAAGCAACAATATGCAAGAATGCTTAGCTGATCACAGGCACTTAGCCAATCACGAGCAACATATGTGCATAGCTGCAAATCACTTATCTTTCATGACTTCTTATCTGTGTACAAAATGTGTTACAGGGACACAGGGGTGCTTGTATGCATTGTTTATTAATGCTTAATAAAGTATTTTATTTACTTTATTGAGCATTTTTCAAGTTGAAGCTACATACAAAATATTCAAATAGGAAGTTTCACCTGAAGTCGAGTCAATTGTATTCACTGTTCAGTGGAAGCAACTTCATTGATGGAGGCATATGAGGTCATTAACCATGGTCCAAGCAGGCAGACTGGAGTGTGTAGCTGCTGCACTTAAGTATTTCCTATATTCCCTATATACCAAATCTAAATATGGTGTCACTTTGACTGAGCCAGAGAGAGAGAGAGAGAGGGCAACAGGGGCACAAAGCTGGCGTGAGAGTCTATACAAGAGAGTGTTAGAATATGAAAAAAAGAAACCAGACTGGATTATAACCATCTAGATCCTCTAAAATAGACCATCATCATTTTTATTTTCCAGGGTTTGAGGGATGTCAAAAGTATGGATAGGTATTGGGGATCATCCCCAAATCTTCTTTTAATATGTGACATTGTAAAGGTCAATTTTGAGCTGTCAAGTTGTTAAGTTGTATACATTTTGTGACCTCCTGCACCTTTCAGTTCCATAAAGGTATAGTTAGCATGATGGCACAGTACAGAAAATGCTTTTTCAGGCAGCACTGAAAATTAATAGCCAGAGGTTAAATCCTTTCCCAGTATTCATTAGTACTGTTGGTATTAATTTTGCTCAGGTAGGTATGTCAATGTCTTGAGAGACATACACAGTACTCATGTGGCTCACAGGTCCAAACAAAATCAAAAGGCAAATCTTCTTAAAAAAAAAAAAAACACCATCCACACAACCTATCTGCAAGTTTGTGAATAAAATGTTGTGTCAGAAGTGCTCATATAGCCTACATCATATCTGAGTGGTTTGATGTGAGATATTCCTATGGTTATTGCAATTTGAAAATATATTTACTTTGACTAATCCTTAGAAACACAATGCAACAAAAATAAATGTATCTAATGTTCACTATGGTTTGGTGCAGAGCCTGTCTGTTTACAGCTAATAATCATAATCCATACCCAGAGGAATGCAATTGGTTCATATCAGGGCAAGGTCTATCATTGTGTGCACCATTGATCCACTCAGATCTAAGTTTTTGTGTTTTGGTAGAACAATATTCTCCACTAAAGGTCATAAAGATTATTATTGCCTTCTATTGCTTGCACAAGGAAAGAGAGCTTTGTGGGAGAGTTTCCTGGAAGGCAACAGATTTCATGGCAACAACATTATTCATGAGTAGTTCCATGGTGCAGAAATAAACTGTCGTAATAAAATAAACTTTTGTTTTTCTTTTATTATTTTCTTCATAAATACCGTGCTTTTTTAAATATAATTTTAGTTCTATAAAAAAAAAATGTATGTCGTATGTGAAAATTTGTTTTATTGCCACTAATGATTTGGGCATATTTTGCACATTTTATTTAGCTGTAGGCCATGTCATAAATACATACTTAACACAGAGTAACTGCTTCCTGCTTGGTCTAACGCACACTGTGGCTGCAGTTTTTCACTTAGACGCTGATAAGTGTGGGAGTCTGATTAGGACAAGTTATTATGTAAAGTAACCCCTAGGGACACTGTTAACACATATTTTATATGCTCAGCAAGGTTTTATTGTTTGAAATATTGGAGTTACTCTTTTAGACAAGGAGTATGTGGTGGGCAGTGTAATTATGTATGGTTTGTAATGTGTTGTAACCACCTGCCCACCTTTGTTTACCCAATGCAGATGAAAACGATGATGCGCACATATTCTTATATAATGTATATTGGTTTGTCTGTCTGAAACTGATTGATGCAATATTTCTTACATTCCTGGCCTTAGATGAATGATATTTGTGTCCGTCCATTGTCAGAGCTGTGAGGGTTAAGCCTCTTTTAATTAATGGAATCACATTTATCTGTAACCGTTCACATCTCAGAACATAGAATGATTTCCGCTGTGAAAGACACCTCAATACAAAGCTGCCTTCAACACGTTGTAGAACAGACTAATTAAAATGAAAAAAAAAACTCCCTCCATAAAATAGTCCACACTAACATATGTAAAGGAGAAAGCTTGAAAGCAGTTAGAGTGAAATAAAAGAAAAAGATAAAAGAAGAAAACAGCATTAACTTTGTAATAACGAGAAACGACTGCAAGATGTTATAGCAAAGGAGACTTTAGGTGTTCAGCATGTTTGCCTGAGAGACAGGTGAGAAATCCAAACTGCGCCACCAGAATGCCCCAGAGCCCCTTCAGCCGGCCCCTAGAGACACCTAGTGTATTCAGTGGGACTACATTAACGTAACACAATAGACGGGAATATTTTACTGTCATATACATTTACATAAACAGTTTTGCAGGTGCGTTTCCTGTTGTGGTTGCTTTTCTGTATTAGTAGCAGTACTTGATGTAGAGTTATATCATATAGAATATGGGAATGTGGAGTTATGAATTTAATAAATATAGATATGATTAGCCAGGATTTAGCTAGTAATGGGTTAATGATTTTTTAATGGCAGATGCTCTTGTCAATCAAACCACTAGTTAACATATATAGAATTAGCCTTTCATTTATGGCATGCTCTAATATGATTGGTTTAAACTGTGTACATAAGCTTTAAATTTGTATTAAGCTGTTGTTATCTGATACCTTCAGATCTCAAGGTGTGTATTAATCTTGTGTGATTAATAAATGGGTTTATATCAACTAATATTTGATGGATATGAATATTAATTTAATCTGTTAGATAACCTAGATTGAATATTTGTCTATAGCTAGTTTATATAGTCAAGGCATATAATATTTTATATTTTAAGGATAAATTCTTACAGCATTTTTTCCGATCTTTTGCTCCATTTGTGAGAATCATACTTCTGTTGCTAAACACTCATTTAGTGACAAACCCTAGGCTGAGGAATACTTCACGATGTGTGAGAGATAATGAATAGAGGAATTTGATTTAACTATAGATGTTAATTGCAGGAACTAGCACTAACAAAATGCTGGAAAAGATAGATCAATCAATTTTCAATTAACTTCAAACATGATCTTGAATTTACATCTTGGCCAGATTTAGGTTATTGTTTGAAGTATCTGCAGTCTTTTTACAAAGTGATAACTTGCAGAAAACTGAGCTTTTGTGGTCTTCAAGTCAGGAAACAGCTAGAGCTACACAATACCAAGTTGAAGGTCTTTAGGGGTAGAGTTATAAAGTATAAGGAACTTGGGCCTAGTTTCCATTGAGGTGGTAAAGTTTGGAAATGGGTGATAATATAAAAATTCTTCATAGACTTTAATAGAGATAAATAATTTCATCACTAGTTTCCAAACTTTATCACCTAAATGAAAACTAGGCCTTATTTGTCTAGCTACCAGTAGTGAGGTCTACAAATCAGCTGGAAGATCGATGGGATAGTGGGCAGCTTTGTGCAGTCTTCAGTAGCTGGTAGCTGATAAATCTACATCATTTCAGAAATGTGGAGGTTTTAAGGAAAACAGATAGCTGCATGATCTTCAGATAGCAACATTTTTGGATATCTCCAGTGAAGTTAACAGCTTGAGGATTCAGGGGTCTCCAGTGAAGAAGATCCCTGGGAGAGCTACAGGGTATTTGTCTCTGTTGTGATAAAACAAAATCTGTAGAAAGAAATAATTTGTCAAAATGATGATGTTAGTTAATGGGTTTCTGCAACATATTGAGAGGTCTGACAATGAAATATCATGTTACAGTTTGAAATAGATTTTTCAGCGCAAAAGGACTGTGATAAACGATGATATTGTCTCTCTCTCGAATGTTTCCCTCCAGCATAAAACAGACAAGAGCAACATTTCATATAATTATATTCTAAGGGTATTTTTCCCACAGCTGTCGGCTTCTTCAGCAATTTAACAAATGTCTGGCACACTATAAAGTATTTGTCAATGTTATATTTAAACTGCCGGTTATCTATGCAATTATATCTTCCTGTATTATCACTGTATTTACCCTAATGCATGTTGTATTTCAAGACATGTGCATGTCTAAATATTATTCACTTCCAAATTAAAAATAAGCATCTTCTTACTATCTTAACAACATTGTATCTTGCTTTACAACATGCATTTTTGAGTACTCGTAGCTCTTGACTGCCAAAGAGCGATTATGCACTTTCTGGCACTCCGTGGGTTAAAATTTACTGAATACAACCATTATTGACACAATTACACATTGTTTGGTCTCCAGCCTGCCTCAGATTTCTGCTCTACTTGCATCCTAGTTGAGTTTACAAGCGTGAACAGATAGAATAGCCCAAAACATCGAAGTGCTCCTGAGATGTAAAGTTACGCAGGTGATTCCAGTTAATGCTGCCAAATAATTGTAGCCAAGAGGCTTAGCCGGGTTATAAAGCTGTTAATCCAGGCAACATGAAATGATCACACATTGAGCTTCTACAGAAATTTCAATGTCTAATAGTTTCTCTCTCCATGGAAGGGATTTCTAGTTCTCTCTAAATTGTCAAGTATGAGACAAAAACTCTCATGTAAGGTCATGAGAAAAAAATGCTGAATTACAACATAATAACCAGAAATGTTTTTTTAGTTATTCTAAACATGTAAATCAAATGCCACTTTACTATCAAACTTTTTTGTGAAAAATAAATGAGTTCTATAAATCATTTTTTTCCTACTGACTAGTTTGTCTCATTTGAATAACTATCATTTTCTAATCTGAGAAGCACTATCATAGATTTCGATGAACATAACATTTTCACCGACACAATCACCTAGATTACGAGTTTTGCGTTAGAGGCTATGCGGTGCTAATGAGCAGTTTATGCTCACCGCTCACTTAAAAACAGTGCTGGTATTACGGGTTTTTACAAACCCGGCGTTAACCGCAAAAATGTGATCGTAGAGCAAAATGTTGCTCCACATCTCACCTCAATACCAGCGCTGCTTAGGAATCAACGGGGAGAGCTGGCTGAAAAAAAACCTAACACCTGCAAAAAAGCAGCGTTTAGCTCCTAATGCAGCCCCATTGATTCCTATGGGGAAAATACATTTATGTCTACACCTAGCACCCTAACATGAACCCTGAGTCTAAATACCCCAAATCTTACACTTATTAACCCCTAATCTGCTGCCCCTGACATCGCTGACACCTACATTATATTGATTAACCCCAAATCGTCCGCTCCGGACACTGCCGCCACCAAAATAATACTTATGAACCCCTAATCTGCTGCCCCCAACATTGCCACCTACATTCTATTTATTAAGCCCTAATCTGCCACCCCCAATGTCGCCGCAACGTACCTACACTTATTAACCCCTAATCTGCCGCCCCCAACGTCGCCGCCACTATATTAAAGTTATTAACCCCTAAATCTAAGTCTAACCCTAAACCTAACCCCCTAACTTAAATATAATTTAAATAAATCTAAATACAATTACTATTATTACCTAAATAATTCCTATTTAAAACTAAATACTTACCTATAAAATAAACCCTAAGATAGCTACAATATAACTAATAGTTACAGTGTATCTAGCTTAGGATTTATTTTTATTTTACAGGTAAGTTTGTATTTATTTTAACTAGGTAAAATAGTTATTAAATAGTTATTAGCTATTTAATAACTACCTAGTTAAAATAAAGACAAATTTACCTTTAAAATAAAACCTAACCTAAGTTACAATTACGCCTAACACTACACTATAATTAAATTAATTCCCTAAATTAAATACAATTAAATACAATTAAATAAAATTATCTAAAGTACAAAAAAACAAACACTAAATTACAGAAAAAAATAAACAAATTACAAGATTTTTAAACTAATTACACCTAATCTTATCCCCCTAACAAAATAAAAAAGCCCCCCAAAATAAAAAAGCTCTACCCTACACTAAATTACAAATAGCCCTTAAAACGGCCTTTTGCAGGGCATTGCCCCAAAGTAATCAGCTCTTTTACCTGTAAGAAATAGTACAAATACCCCCAACATTAAAACCACACAACCAACCCTACTCTAAAACCCACCCAATACCCCCTTAAAAAACCTAACACTAACCCCTTGAAGATCACCTTACCGGGAGAAGTCTTCACCCAACCGGGCCGAAGTCCTCAACGAAGCCGGGAGAAGTCTTTATCTAAGCCGGGCGAAGTGGTTCTCCAGACGGGCAGAAGTGTTCATCCAGATGGCATCTTCTATCTTTATCCATCTGACGCGGAGCGGCTCCCTCTTCAAGACATCCGACGCCTAGCATCCTCTTCATCCGGAGCCTTCTTACTAAATGATGGTTCCTTTAAGTGATGTCATCCAAGATGGTGTCCCTTAGATTCCGATTGGCTGATAGAATTCTATCAGCCAATCGGAATTAAGGTAGAAAAAATCCTATTGGCTGATGCAATCAGCATTGAACTTCAATCCTATTGGCTGATTGGAACAGCCAATAGAATGCGAGCTCAATCCTATTGGCTGTTCCAATCAGCCAATAGGATTGAAGTTCAATCCTATTGGCTGATTGCATCAGCCAATAGGATTTTTTCTACCTTAAAGGGACATAATACTCATATGCTAAATCACTTGAAACTGATGCAGTATAACTTTAAAAAACTGACAGGAAAATATCACCTGAGCATCTCTATGTAAAAAAAGGAAGATATTTTACATCACAATCTCCTCAGCTCAGCAGAGTAAGTTCTGTGTAAAAAGTTATACTTCACCTGCTCCCAGCTGCAGGTAAAAATAAAAAAAATGAAGAAATGAACAGCAGCCAATCAGCATTAGCAGTGCTGAGGTCATGAACTCTTACTGTGATCTCATGAGATTTGACTTAACTCTCATGAGATTTCTAACGGCTAGATTTAGAGTTGGGCGGTAGCCGTCAAAACCAGCGTTATATATATTATATTATATTTATTATTATGTTATATGGGTAATTTGAATCTCACATATTAAGCATATTGAGGGTAGCCTTAAATCTAGTATCAAATGTTTATAATGCAGCATTCCACAAGTTTCTTTTGTGTAAGTTGTAACATATGGTTCTAATATATGATCCTCTCTACAAATGGTTATATGGGCATATTCTGTTATGTGCTATAACAACATTCTTATTTCCTGTGGGCCCCTTATGCAGATGTGAAGTTAACTACGTTTTTTATATATTTCCTGTGACCTCATGTATGACGTATACATCACTATAAATTCTTTGGCCTAGATTTGGAGTTCGGCGGTAAAAGGGCTGTTAACGCTCCGCGGGCTTTTTTCTGGCCGCACCATAAAATTAACTCTGGTATCGAGAGTTCAAACAAATGCTGCGTTAGGCTCCAAAAAAGGAGCGTAGAGCATTTTTACCGCAAATGCAACTCTCGATACCAGAGTTGCTTACGGACGCGGCCGGCCTCAAAAACGTGCTCGTGCACGATTCCCCCATAGGAAACAATGGGGCTGTTTGAGCTGAAAAAAAACCTAACACCTGCAAAAAAGCAGCGTTCAGCTCCTAACGCAGCCCCATTGTTTCCTATGGGGAAACACTTCCTACGTCTGCACCTAACACTCTAACATGTACCCCGAGTCTAAACACCCCTAACCTTACACTTATTAACCCCTAATCTGCCGCCCCCGCTATCGCTGACCCCTGCATATTTTTTTAAACCCCTAATCTGCCGCTCCGTAAACTGCCGCCACCTACGTTATCCCTATGTACCCCTAATCTGCTACCCCTAACACCGCCGACCCCTATATTATATTTATTAACCCCTAACCTGCCCCCCACAACGTCGCCGACACCTGCCTACACTTATTAACCCCTAATCTGCCGAGCGGACCTGAGCGCTACTATAATAAAGTTATTAACCCCTAATCCGCCTCACTAACCCTATCATAAATAGTATTAACCCCTAATCTGCCCTCCCTAACATCGCCGACACCTAACTTCAATTATTAACCCCTAATCTTCCGATCGGAGCTCACCGCTATTCTAATAAATGGATTAACCCCTAAAGCTAAGTCTAACCCTAACACTAACACCCCCCTAAGTTAAATATAATATTTATCTAACGAAATAAATTAACTCTTATTAAATAAATGATTCCTATTTAAAGCTAAATACTTACCTGTAAAATAAATCCTAATATAGCTACAATATAAATTATAATTATATTATAGCTATTTTAGGATTAATATTTATTTTACAGGCAACTTTGTAATTATTTTAACCAGGTACAATAGCTATTAAATAGTTAAGAACTATTTAATAGTTACCTAGTTAAAATAATAACAAATTTACCTGTAAAATAAATCCTAACCTAAGTTATAATTAAACCTAACACTACCCTATCAATAAAATAATTAAATAAACTACCTACAATTACCTACAATTAACCTAACACTACACTATCAATAAATTAATTAAACACAATTCCTACAAATAAATACAATTAAATAAACTAGCTAAAGTACAAAAAATAAAAAAGAACTAAGTTACAGAAAATAAAAAAATATTTACAAACATAAGAAAAATATTACAACAATTTTAAACTAATTACACCTACTCTAAGCCCCCTAATAAAATAACAAAGCCCCCCAAAATAAAAAATTCCCTACCCTATTCTAAATTAAAAAAGTTACAAGCTCTTTTACCTTACCAGCCCTGAACAGGGCCCTTTGCGGGGCATGCCCCAAGAAGTTCAGCTCTTTTGCCTGTAAAAAAAAACATACAATACCCCCCCCCCAACATTACAACCCACCACCCACATACCCCTAATCTAACCCAAACCCCCCTTAAATAAACCTAACACTAAGCCCCTGAAGATCTTCCTACCTTGTCTTCACCATCCAGGTATCACCGATCCGTCCTGGCTCCAACATCTTCATCCAACCCAAGCGGGGGTTGGCGATCCATAATCCGGTCCAGAAGAGGCTCCAAAGTCTTCCTCCTATCCGGCAAGAAGAGGACATCCGGACCGGCAAACATCTTCTCCAAGCGGCATCTTCGATCTTCTTCCATCCGGAGCGAAGCGGCAGGATCCTGAAGACATCCAGCGCGGAACATCCATCCGGACCGACGACTGAACGACGAATGACTGTTCCTTTAAGGGACGTCATCCAAGATGGCGTCCCTCGAATTCCGATTGGCTGATAGGATTCTATCAGCCAATCGGAATTAAGGTAGGAATTTTCTGATTGGCTGATGGAATCAGCCAATCAGAATCTAGTTCAATCCGATTGGCCGATCCAATCAGCCAATCAGATTGAGCTCGCATTCTATTGGGTGATCGGAACAGCCAATAGAATGCGAGCTCAATCTGATTGGCTGATTGGATCAGCCAATCGGATTGAACTTGATTCTGATTGGCTGATTCCATCAGCCAATCAGAAAATTCCTACCTTAATTCCGATTGGCTGATAGAATCCTATCAGCCAATCGGAATTCGAGGGACGCCATCTTGGATGACGTCCCTTAAAGGAACAGTCATTCGTCGTTCAGTCGTCGGTCCGGATGGATGTTCCGCGCTGGATGTCTTCAGGATCCTGCCGCTTCGCTCCGGATGGAAGAAGATCGAAGATGCCGCTTGGAGAAGATGTTTGCCGGTCCGGATGTCCTCTTCTTGCCGGATAGGAGGAAGACTTTGGAGCCTCTTCTGGACCGGATTGGGTTGGATGAAGATGTTGGAGCCAGGACGGATCGGTGATACCTGGATGGTGAAGACAAGGTAGGAAGATCTTCAGGGGCTTAGTGTTAGGTTTATTTAAGGGGGGTTTGGGTTAGATTAGGGGTATGTGGGTGGTGGGTTGTAATGTTGGGGGGGGGTATTGTATGTTTTTTTTCACAGGCAAAAGAGCTGAACTTCTTGGGGCATGCCCCGCAAAGGGCCCTGTTCAGGGCTGGTAAGGTAAAAGAGCTTGTAACTTTTTTAATTTAGAATAGGGTAGGGAATTTTTTATTTTGGGGGGCTTTGTTATTTTATTAGGGGGCTTAGAGTAGGTGTAATTAGTTTAAAATTGTTGTAATATTTTTCTTATGTTTGTAAATATTTTTTTATTTTCTGTAACTTAGTTCTTTTTTATTTTTTGTACTTTAGCTAGTTTATTTAATTGTATTTATTTGTAGGAATTGTGTTTAATTAATTTATTGATAGTGTAGTGTTAGGTTAATTGTAGGTAATTGTAGGTAGTTTATTTAATTATTTTATTGATAGGGTAGTGTTAGGTTTAATTATAACTTAGGTTAGGATTTATTTTACAGGTAAATTTGTTATTATTTTAACTAGGTAACTATTAAATAGTTCTTAACTATTTAATAGCTATTGTACCTGGTTAAAATAATTACAAAGTTGCCTGTAAAATAAATATTAATCCTAAAATAGCTATAATATAATTATAATTTATATTGTAGCTATATTAGGATTTATTTTACAGGTAAGTATTTAGCTTTAAATAGGAATCATTTATTTAATAAGAGTTAATTTATTTCGTTAGATTTAAATTATATTTAATTTAGGGGGGTGTTAGGGTTAGACTTAGCTTTAGGGGTTAATACATTTATTAGAATAGCGGTGAGCTCCGGTCGGCAGATTAGGGGTTAATAATTGAAGTTAGGTGTCGGCGATGTTAGGGAGGGCAGATTAGGGGTTAATACTATTTATGATAGGGTTAGTGAGGCGGATTAGGGGTTAATACATTTATTATAGTAGCGCTCAGGTCCGCTCGGCAGATTAGGGGTTAATAAGTGTAGGCAGGTGTCGGCGACGTTGAGGGGGGCAGATTAGGGGTTAATAAATATAATATAGGGGTCGGCGATGTTAGGGGCAGCAGATTAGGGGTACATAGGGATAACGTAGGTGGCGGCGATTTGCGGTCGGAAGATTAGGGGTTAATTATTTTAAGTAGCTGGCGGCGACATTGTGGGGGGCAAGTTAGGGGTTAATAAATGTAATACAGGGGTCGGCGGGGTTAGGGGCAGCAGATTAGGGGTACATAAATATAACGTAGGTGGCGGTCGGCAGATTAGGGGTTAAAAATTTTAATCGAGTGGCGGCGGTGTGGGGGGACCTCGGTTTAGGGGTACATAGGTAGTTTATGGGTGTTAGTGTACTTTAGGGTACAGTAGTTAAGAGCTTTATGAACCGGCGTTAGCCAGAAAGCTCTTAACTCCTGCTATTTTCAGGCGGCTGGAATCTTGTCGTTAGAGCTCTAACGCTCACTTCGGAAACGACTCTAAATACCGGCGTTAGAAAGATCCCATTGAAAAGATAGGCTACGCAAATGGCGTAGGGGGATCTGCGGTATGGAAAAGTCGCGGCTGAAAAGTGAGCGTTAGACCCTTTAATCACTGACTCCAAATACCAGCGGGCGGCCAAAACCAGCGTTAGGAGCCTCTAACGCTGGTTTTGACGGCTACCGCCGAACTCCAAATCTAGGCCTTTGTGTGTTCTTCAATAAAGGGGACTCTTGTGAAAACACTCAGTTGCATGTGTGTGTGATTTCAGTGGTCACCCCAGGGCCCTGAAGAAAACGTGTGCTGCACCCTTATCAGCCAGAGCAGAGCTAAGAAACAAAAGAAGTAACCCTACAAACTGATGTCAGAAGTCGGATGAAACAGGGAACTCTCGGAAGGTGAGTTGAACAAAGAGTCTTTTTTATTCTGACCTTTTTTCTCTTACCACGAGACCCCTTAAGTTTCATTTTACATAGGAATAGTTGGGAAATATATATGTGAATCTTTGGTAGATTCTAACTATTGTCTAAAAAGAGGAATAGTAGATTTCTTTGGTAGAAATCAGGTAAAATATACATATGAATCTTTGGTAGATTCTAATTAAATCTTTGGTAGATTAAAAATAAAAAGGGAATAATAGATTTCTTTGGTAGAAATCAGATTATATTAAGTCTCGCTGAAGGGTTAAACCACACATTTTCTTGCTGCTTGCTTTTGAAAAATATGCTGTATGGCTAACATTGCTTTAAAGTTATAAGATAAATACTGCATTGTTTATATGAATTCTTATGCTGCTTGCTTTTTAAATATGCTGTATGGAAAAATACTGTTTATTGTTTAAAGTATTAAGAAAGTAAACTGTTGCTAATTTCTATTGCTGTTTCTGAATGTTAGTAAAAATGCTACATTTTTTCTGGTGAAGGGTGACCTTTGACCTAGAGATAATTAATGCCAGAAACTACTGAAAGGATCAGCATAGTGATATTTTTTTTCTCTTTCTCTTGTTGTAAACTTAAGCATTAAGCACAATAACTGGTAACGGAGTACAACCATTCTAGTTAATGTGGTTTTTGCAAAAAAAAGATTCAATAATTAATTGCTCTTAAAGGTAAAGGTATTGTATTTTTTTATTTTTATTATTTTTTATTTTTTATTTTTTTTGTATTGTATTATATTTTGTTGTAAAAGTTTTAAAGGATAAGTTAGGAGTTGAGAATGGGCAAATCCCAGTCTAAACAATTTCCATCACCAATACAAGGAGAAACATGTAAAGATTATGTGGGAGAATATGGCAGAATGGACAGAAGCTATGAGAAGCTCTGATCCATTCCCCAGAGAGGGGGATAATGATAAATTTCATATGAATAAGGTAAAAGGGTTGTGTCTAGGTGATGAAGAGGCATTTCCATGGTATAAAGGTGATCCAAGATGGAATTTGGATTATATGAAAAAGGGTGGGGAAAATTGGCTGACTGTTGCTCTATACTTGCAATATATTGATATAGATGGGAATAAAAAGAAGGGTAAAAGTGAGAAGCAAAGACAGAGAGAGCATATTCACCCCCCCCTGCCCCATATAATGCCCCTCACCTACCTTTGCCATCATATAACAGACTATAACCTAGCCTTCCATCCCCTAGTGACATAGATCTAGAGATTATTGCTATTGCCTCTGCTCAGGTACCCCAGGAATGGACCTTGTCAGGACCTTCTGTTACTCCCCGATACCAGGTCACTAAACCCCCAATTATGCCCAAACCCCCGATTAAGGTTGAACCAGTAACACCTTCCTACCCCCCTACAATAACCCCACAATATAAAAGTGGGAATGAAGAAGTAGAGGAGAAGGAGGCAGCTGTACCAGAAGCTAGTATGCCATTTCTTACTGTGGGAGACCAATTAATTATTAAACCTTTGTCCCCGGGTGAATTAAGGGAAATTACCAAGGGAGCCCCAAACCCCCGTAAACATCCATCAGCTTGTATTATGTATTTAAAAAGAATGTTACAAGGACAAAACATGACACAGACAGATATAAGAATTATCATTGATGCACTTCTAGACTATGACCCTGAATCAGGTTGGGAGTGGGGTAATGTAAAGAGTATTAGTAAATTGAGTCGAGATCCAACAATTAACTATGCCCTAAACACATGTGAAGGACCTGATGAAATGTGGACAGAATTAAGTATAGAAATGCATAGAATATGGAAGGATAAACAAAGTATGTCAATTGCACTAGCGTGTAAACAGAATACAAAGGAAACAGTAGTAGAATTTGTAAAGCGTTTTTATAAATGCTGGAAGGAAGAGGCTGGAATGGAATCAGAAGATGCAATGGGCTCTCTGAAGGTCCAGACTTGCATTAGTAATATGCAACCTCAGCTTTTTTTTGCTGGTGAAACAACTTGTCTCTGATTGGCCGGAGTTGACTCCAGCAGAATTCTTGAAAAGAATTCATGAAAAAGAAGGGGCAGGTTGTTTTGACATCAGGAAATTAGAGGGAAAAAGCGCTGCTTTTTATCAAAAGCAGAGTTTACAACATTGTGATCCATTCCAGGCCAGGGAAAGGAATAATACAGGGAGTAATAGAATGTATGTGAGAGGTAGAGGGAGAGCTAGAGGAAGAGCTAGAGGGAATTATACTTCAAACAGAACACATTGTTTTAACTGTGGGGAACAGGGACATTGGAAAAATGAATGCCCAAAACCCCCTAATAATTCTGGCCCCCCTTACAATCCCCGACAGTATAACAGACAGCCTTACATAGCCCCTGCACCCATGGAGGCACCCAAACACAACATACAATGGCCATAGGGGTGCCTAGAAGGTAGCACTCCAATTTTTCCAGTGGTGTCAACAAGTTATCATGAGCAACCGTACTTAGTCCTAGAAGTGGAGGGAGAACCCCTACCATTTCTAGTAGACACAGGAGCTACATGCTCTGCCTTATGCTCAGATATGTATGATGGCATTACTGAAAAATCTGAACCTTCTTTAGGGATTAATGGAGTTCTGACTCAGACTCGCATCACACCGCCACTTGAAGTTAGGGTACCCTGTACTGGCCAACAACTTTTGCACCCATTTCATATTATAACTGGGTGTCCCCTTAACCTTTTGGGTGGTGATCTTATGGGTCCTCTTGGTTTGAAAGTAGCTGTCAATAGACAGGGTGGGTTAGAGGTTAGTCTAGGGTCCACTAACCTGTGTTTTTTTAATGACATATTGAAAGATGTCCCATCCTCTGTATGGGCATCTTCAAAACTTGACGTTTAGTTCAGTGTACCCCATATAAAGCCAGATTAAAACCTAATACTACTCCAGTGTTTATTAAACAATATCCATTGTCTAGATAAAAGAAAGAAGGGATAAGACCAATGATAGAGAAATTCCTTAAACAAGGAATCCTCCGTCCAGTAGTTTCTCCCTATAATACCCCCATAAATCCGATCCCAAAGAAAGACAATGAATATAGGTTAGTACAATTAATGAAATAGTAATCCCAATTGCCCCAATAGTCCCAGATGTTACAACCTTACTCACAGCCATTCCACATGACGCCTGTATATTTACAGTCATTGATTTAGCTAACGCATTTTTTTCAGTCCGATTGGACCCTGAGACACAGCTACTTATGGCTTTTTATCATGATGGGATATGTGGCCTCACCTGCGGTCTACTCGCTGGTGCTCCAACGTAACTTGCGGTCATGGACTCCCAGCCAAGGTTCCGTCCTCCTTCAGTACGTCGATGACCTACTGTTGTGTAGTCCTAACCAGGAGGCAAATACAGTAGATACAATAAGTCTGTTAAAACACCTTGCTGCTGAAGGTCATAAAATAGCAAAATATAAGCTACAAGTAGGAGTGACAAAAGTGGATTACCTTGGTTTTGTGCTTTCCCAAGGCCACAGGTCCATTAGTCCCAAACGAATCCAAGCGATTCAACAGATCCCAAAGCCAGTTACTAGAAAGGACATGCTCACCTTTCTAGGTATGATTAATTATTGCAGACAATGGATTCCTGAGTGCTCCCATCATGATTCCATTCTAAGGCAAGCCACAAAAGGGGATAGCCCTGAACATATACAATGGACCACAGACATGACTAAATCCTACATAGCTCTGAAGACTAGCATTATTAGTGCCCCTGCTTTAGGACTACCTGATTATTGTAAACCATTTCACTTGTATGCGAGGGACAATTGTAAAACCATGGCTGCTGTCTGTGACCAAGAGCATGGTGGAGGCAATATGCGTCCCATAGCTTTCTTTTCCAAAGTAGTTCCAATACCGGTACAAGGGATGCCGGCATGTCTCCGAGCATTGGCGGCTTGCGCCATGGCTGTAGAGATGGTTGAAACAATCACATTAGGCCATCCAATAGTACTACACACTAGTCACCAAGTTTTACATCTTGTAAAAAATGTCACTACCCAACACATGACTTCTCAAAGACTTTCTGGTTATGAATGTATATTACTGAATAATACAAATCTGACTATTAAATATAGTAGTGTATCCTCAGGGCCAACTCAAATACTTAGTGCCTTACTTACAGGATTACCAGACTTTCAAACAGACCATGATTGTATAGAGGTAATACACCACATTACCACACCAAGACCTGACTTGATGGATAAACCTTTTGACCATGCTGATAATGTGTTTGTTGATGGTTCTTGTTCCCGACCTAGTGACGGTATTTATAAGACAGACTATGCCGTTGTGCAACTACCAGACATTGTTCTAGATGCAGGCCCCATTCCTTATCCTTCTGCACAAGCTGCAGAATTAATAGCACTTACAAAAGCATGTAAATTGTTTGAAAATAAATCTGTTAACATTTACACTGACTCTCGCTATGCTTTTGGGGTTGTGCACGATTTTGGTATGATATGGAAACAACGTGGTTTTGTTTCAGCAGATGGCAAGACCATCTCTCATACAGACCTGATTAATGACCTTTTAGAGGCCATACAACTCCCAAAGGACATAGCGATCATACATTGCCATGCACATACATACAAGTTTGACCCTATTTCCTTGGGTAATGTGCTTGCAGATAAAATTGCTAAAGAGGCTGCTTATGTTTCTCATACACCCGGATCCACCATCCGTATGTATGCTGTTTTAGCCCCACCTTCATGTCCTACAGACCATATGCTTCTTGAACTCCAGGGACATGCCACTCCTAGTGACATATCTTTCTGGACTACTAATGGCTTAACTTTAGATGAGAATGGTTTGTTTTCTAAAGAGGGGAAGGTGGGCATACCGGAAAGCAGTGCACCACTCTTTATAGCACAAGCCCATGGTGTTGGACACATAGGTATAAAACCAACAACTAACTTGTTGAAGCAATCTTTCTACATTAGAGGTATAGGTGATCATTGCAAGGCATATATTAATAGATGTGTATATTGCTTACAGACCAATGCAACCATCCCCAATAAAGCCCAGCATGACCACTTACCCCCACCTACAGCCCCATTCACACTTCTACAAATTGATTTTACATATATTCCAAAAACTGGCACTAAACAATTATATCTGCTTGTAATAGTTGACCAATTTTCTAAGTGGCCAGAAGCTTTTGTTACCCAGAGGGAAGATGCAAAAACAGTCGCTAAAATTTTAGCCACTGAAATAATTCCCAGATTTTGTTGTCCGCTTCAGATTAATTCTGATAACGGTCCAGCGTTCATTAGTAAAATCACACATGAGTTAGTAGAATGGTTACAGATTAATTGGAACTTTCACATTCCCTACCATCCTCAAAGCTCAGGGATTGTAGAAAGAATGAATCGCAATATCAAGGAAAAACTTTTAAAGGCAACAGCAGGTACATGGGTTAAATGGCAAAACTATTTACCTGCGATTTTAGCAGAAATCAGAATGACCCCAAATAGGACAACCAGGTTGTCTCCATTTGAGGTCCTAATGGGTAGACCATTCCCGACTCCATGGGTAAAAGGCCCACTTATCATTAAAAATGGTGATTTAGATTGTATTAAGGAACAATATGTAAAACAATTGATTGATAAATTGAATGGCATCTATGGTGATGTGTCTTCCCGTTTACCTCTTCCCTCACAGGAACCAACCCATCCTTTCAAGCCTGGAGATCTGGTCTGCATTCACCAGCTGAATAAAGAAAAGAAAGGAGGTTTCACGTTCAGCAGGCCAGTCACTGTGATCGCTGTAACCAGGACTGCCGTACTGACTGACGACAAGGACATCTGGATACACGCTTCACGAGTGAAACTCTGTCCAAAGAGAGGAGAAGCGGGTGACACGCTAACGGTCACCCCTCACAAAGGAGAAGTGGGTGATAAGGTATCGATCACTCCTCACAAAGACCAGGATGACGATCTCAATCATGGATCCAAGACATTTTCTGCAAGATCTTCCTTTTCCTAATGGGGATATTGATCTTTGTGTATATCCCAATAGTATTAATAACGGCATGTTATTACTCACCTGAAGATGCTGGACACTTTACACCTATTTGTTTACTATTATTAACATTGTTTAACTGTTACATGTCTTGTACTTTACGAAAGAAAATATCAGGTATGGTACAAGATGCAGAAAAAGTTCAACTGCAAAATTTAATTAGAGGTAGACCCAGATAGTTTATATTGTAGGAACATTACAGGTTATGTGATCACGATGTGATCAAAGAGGGGAATGATGGGTATATATGTGTGTATATGTATATATATATATATATATATATATATATAATATATTATGTTATATGGGTAATTTGAATCTCACTTATTAAGCATATTGAGGGTAGCCTTAAATCTAGTATCAAATGTTTATAATGCAGCATTCCACAAGTTTCTTTTGTATAAGTTGTAACATATGGTTCTAATATATGATCCTCTCTACAAATGGTTATATGGGCATATTCTGTTATGTGCTATAACAACATTCTTATTTCCCGTGGGTCCCTTATGCAGATGTGAAGTTAACTACGTTTTTTATATATTTCCTGTGACCTCATGTATGATGTATACATCACTATAAATTCTTTGTGTGTTCTTCAATAAAGGGGACTCTTGTGAAAACACTCAGTTGCATGTGTGTGTGATTTCAGTGGTCACCCCAGGGCCCTGAAGAAAACGTGTGCTGCACCCTTATCAGCCAGAGGAGAGCTAAGAAACAAAAGAAGTAACCCTACAGGCCCTTTTCAGGGCTGGTAAGGTAAAAGAGCTTTTAACTTTTTTAATTTAGAATAGGGTAGGGCATTTTTTTATTTTGGGGGACTTTGTTATTTTATTAGGGGGCTTAGAGTAGGTGTAATTAGTTTAAAATTGCTGTAATATTTTTCTAATGTTTGTAAATATTTTTTTATTTTTTGTAACTTAGCTTTTTTTTTGTACTTTAGTTAGTTTATTTAATTGTAGTTATTTGTAGGTATTTTATTTAATTAATTTATTGATAGTGTAGTGTTAGGTTTAATTGTAGGTAATTGTAGGTAGTTTATTTAATTAATTTATTGATAGTGTAGTGTTAGGGGTTAATTATTGTAGGTAGCTGGCGGCGACGTTGTGGGGGGCAGATTAGGGGTTAATAAATATAATATAGGGGTCGGCGGTGTTAGGGGCAGCAGATTAGGGGTACATAACTATAATGTATGTTGTGGCGGTATATGGAGGGGCAGATTAGGGGTTAATAATAATATGCAGGGGTCAGCGATAGCGGGGGCAACAGATTAGGGGTTAATAAGTGTAAGGTTAGGGGTGATTAGACTCGGGGTACATGTTAGAGTGTTAGGTGCAGACGTAGGAAGTGTTTCCCCATAGAAAACAATTGGGCTGCGTTAGGAGCTGAACGCTGCTTTTTTGCAGGTGTTAGTTTTTTTTTCAGCTCAAACTGCCCCATTGTTTTCTATGGGGGAATCGTGCACGAGCACGTTTTTGAAGATGGCCGCGTCCGTAAGCACCGCTGGAATTTAGAGTTGCAGTGGCGTTAAATTATGCTCTACACTCCCTTTTTGGAGCCTAACGCACTGAAAACGCAGCCATTCTGTGAACTCTAAATACCAGCGGTATTTAAAAGGTGCGGGGGAAAAAAAGCACGCGTAGCTAACGCACCCCTTTGGCCGCAGAACTCTAAATCTAGCCGTAAGTAAGCTTCCTTTACCTGAATGGTGAAATAATATGAGAGTTCACGAGGCTCATCCCCTAAGCTGTCCTAGGACAGACACACTAAAATGCTGCTTAGAAATCCTTTACAATGGGAGGTGGCTACTGAGGAACTTTTGAGGTAAAATATCTTTCTTTTTTACATAGAGATGTTCAGGAGATATTTTCTAGTCAGCTTTTTACAGCTATGCTGCATCACTTTCAAGTGTTTAAACATTTGGGTATTATGGCCCTTTAATTCCGATTGGCTCTAATAAATGTATTAACCCTTAAAGCTAAGTCTAACCCTAACCCTAACACCGCCCTAAGTTAAATATAATTTTAATCTAACGAAATAAATTAAATATTATTAACTAAAGTATTCCTATTTAAAGCTAAATACTTACCTGTAAAATAAACCCTAATATAGCTACAATATAACGAATAATTATATTGTAGCTATTTTAGGATTTATATTTATTTTACAGGCAACTTTGTATTTATTTTAACTAGGTACAATAGCTATTAAATAGTTATTTACTATTTAATAGCTACCTAGTTAAAATAATTACCAAATTACCTGTAAAATAAATCCTAACCTAAGTTACAATTAAACCTAACACTACACTATCAATAAATAAATTAAATAAATTAACTACAAGTACCTACAATTACCTACAATTAAATAAACTAAACTAAATTACAAAAACAAACAAACACTAAATTACAAAAAATAAAAAAAGATTACAAGAATTTTAAGCTAATTACACGTACTCTAAGCCCCCTAATAAAATAACAAAGCCCCCCCAAATAAAAAAAATTCCCTACCCTAATCTAAATTACAAAAGTTAACAACTCTATTACCAGCCCTTAAAAGGGCTTTTTGCGGGGCATGCCCCAAAGTAATCAGCTCTTTTGCCTGTAAAAAAAAAACAACACCACCCCCCAACATTACAACCCACCACCCAATACCCCTACTCTAACCCAAACCCCCCTTAAATAAACCTAACACTACCCCCCTGAAGATCTCCCTACCTTGAGTCGTGTTCACCCAGCCGGGCACTGATGGACCAAAAGAGGACATCCAGAGCGGCAGAAGTCTTCATCCTATACGGGCAGAAGAGGACATCTGGACCAGCAGACATCTTCATCCAAGCAGCATCTTCTATCTTCATCCATCTGGAGCGGAGCGGAGCCATCTTCTTCCAGCCAACGTGGATCCATCCTTCTTCCCCGACGCCTACTCGCCGAATGAAGGTTCCTTTAAATGACGTCATCCAAGATGGCGTCCCTCGAATTCCGATTGGCTGATGGGATTCTATCAGCCAATCGTAATTAAGGTAGGGAAAATCTGATTGGCTGATTAAATCAGCCAATCAGATTCATGTTCAATCCGATTGGCTGATCCAATCAGCCAATCAGATTGATCTCGCATTCTATTGGCTGGGGCATGCCCCGCAAAAGGCCCTTTTAAGGGCTGGTAAGGTAAAAGAGCTTTACAATTTATATTTTAGAATAGGGTAGGGCATTTTTTTATTTTGGGGGGCTTTGTTATTTTTTTAGGGGGCTTAGAGTAGGTGTAATTAGTTTAAAATTCTTGTAATCTTTTTTAATTTTTTGTAATTTAGTGTTTGTTTGTTTTTTGGTAATTTAGAGTTTTTGTTTTTTTTTGTAATTTAGTTTAGTTGATATAATTGTAGGTAATTGTAGGTAGTTTATTTAATTTTTTTATTGATAGTGTAGTGTTAGGTTTAATTGTAACGTAGGTTAGGATTTATTTTACAGGTAATTTTGTAATTATTTTAACTAGGTAACTATTAAATAGTTATTAACTATTTAAAGGGCCACTAAACCCAAAATCTTTCTTTCATGATTCAGATAGAGAATAGAAATTTAAACAACATTACAATTTACTTCTATTATTTATTTTGCTTCATTTTTTAGATATCCTTAGTTGAAGAAAAAACAATGCACATGGTGAGCCAATCACATGAGGCTTCTATGTGCATTAACCAATCAGCAGCTACTGAGCATATCTAGATATGCTTTTCAGCAAAGAATATCAAGAGAATAAAACAAATTAGATAATAGAAGTAAATTAGAAAGATGTTTAAAATTACATTCTCTTTCTAAATCATGAAAGAAAAAATGTGGGTCTCATGTCCCTTTAATAGCTATTGTACCTGGTTAAAATAAATACAAAGTTGCCTGTAAAATAAATATTAATCCTAAAATAGCTACAATATAATTATTATTTATATTGTAGCTATATTAGGGTTTATTTTACAGGTAAGTATTTAGCTTTAAATAGGATTAATTTATTTAATAAGATTTATTTTATTTCGTTAGATTTAAATTATATTTAACTTAGGGGGGTGTTAGGGTTAGACTTAGCTTTAGGGGTCCGGTTGGCAGATTAGGGGTTAATAATTGTAGGTAGGTAGCGGCGACGTTGGAGGGGGGGCAGATTAGGGGTTAATAAATATTATGTAGGTGTCGGCGGTGTTAGGGGCAGCAGATTAGGGGTACATAGGGATAATGTAGGTGGCGGCGGTGTGTGGTCGGCAGATTAGGGGTTAAAAAAATTTAATAGAGTGGCGGCGATGTGGGGGGGCCTCGGTTTAGGGGTACATAAGTAGTTTATGGATGTTAGTATACTTTAGAGCACAGTAGTTAAGAGATTTATGAACCGGCGTTTGCCCAGAAAGCTCTTAACTCCTGGCTTTTTGCTGTGGCTGGAGTCTTCAGCCAAGACTCTTAATACCAGCGTTAGAAAGATCCCATTGAAAAGATAGGATACGCAATTGGCGTAGGGGGATCTGCGGTATGGAAAAGTCGCGGCTGGAAAGTAAGCGTTAGGGGCCCCTAACGCTGGTTTTGACGGCTAATGCAGAACTCTAAATCTAGGCGTAAGCGAGCTACAATATTACTAATAGTTATATTGTAGCTATCTTAGGTTTTATTTTTATTTTACAGGTAAGTTTGTATTTATTTTAACTAGGTAAACTAGTTAGTAAATAGTTATTAAATATTTACTAACTACCTAGTTAAAATAAATACAAATTTACCTGTAAAATAAAACCTAACCTGCCTTACAATAAAACCTAACATTACAATCAAATCAAATAAATTAAATTAATCAAATACAATTATCTAAATTACATTACACCCACCCAACCATACCCCCCCAAATAAAACTCTATCTAAATCTAAATAAACCTAAGCTAACCATTGCAATGAAAAGGGCATTTAGCTCTTTTACGGTGCCCAAACCCTAAGCTAAAAATAAAACCCACCCAATAAACCCTTCAAAAAGAACTAACACTAACCCCTGACGATCCACTTACAGTTTTTGAAGACCTGACATCCATCCTCATCCAAGCGGGCAGAAGACCTCATCCAAGCGGGCAGAAGTCCTCATCCAAGCCGGCAGAAGTCTTCATCCAAGCGGGCAGAAGTCTTCATCCAGACTGCATCTTCTATATTCATCCATCCGACGCGGAGCAGATCCATCTTCAAGACAACCGGCACAGAGCATCGTCTTCTTCCGATCGTCGCTGAAAAATTAAGTTCACTTTAAATTACGTCTTCCAAGATGGCGTCTCTTACATTCCGATTGACTGATAGAATTCTATCAGCCAATAGGAATTAAAGGGGAAAAAATCCTATTGGCTGATCCAATCACCCAATAGGATTGAGCTTGCATTCTATTGGCTGATTAGAATAGCCAATAGAATGCAAGCTTAATCCTATTGGCTGATTGGATCAGCCAATAGGATTAAAGCTCAATCCTATTGGCTCATTGGATCAGCCTAAAGGTTTTTTTTCCCCTTTAATTCCTATTGGCTGATAGAATTCTAGCAGCCAATTGAAATGTAAGGGTCGCCGTCGCCATCTTGGATGACATCACTTAAAGTGAACTTCATTTTCCAGCGACGATCGGAAGAATAGGATGCTCCGCGCCGATGTCTTGAAGATGGACCCGCTCCGTGTCGGATGGATGAAAATAGAAGATGCCGCTTGGATGAAGACTTCTGGTCCCTTCGATAAAGACTTCTGACCGCTTAGATGAACACTTCTGCCAGCTGGATGAGGATGGATGTCCGGTCTTCGAAAACTGTAAGTGGATTGTCGGGGGGTTAGTGTTAGGTTTTTTTAAGGGTTTGTTATGTGGGTTTTATTTTTAGCTTAGGGTTTGGGCACCGTAAAAGAGCTAAATGCCCTTTTTAAGGGCAATGCCCATCCAAATGCCCTTTACAGGGCAATGGTTAGTTTAGGTTTATTTAGATAGTTTTATTTGGGGGGTTTGGTTGGGGGGTTGGTGGGTTTTACTGTTGGGGTGGTTTTTGTAATTTTTATTGCCAGGTAAAAAAGCTGATTTCTGGCAATGTCCTGCAAAAGGCCCTTTTAAGGGCTATTGGCAGTTTAATGTAGGCTAGGGGTTTTATTATTTGGGGGGGGGGGGTTATTTTGATAGGGCTATTAGATTAGGAGTAATTTGTTGTTATTTTTGATAATTTCATTTTTATATTTTGTGTAATTTAGTGGGTTTTTTTGTAATTTAGATAATTGTATTTGATTAATTTAATTAATTAATTTGATTTGATTGTAATGGTATGCTTTAGTGTAAGGCAGGTTAGGTTTTATTTTACAGGTACATTTGTATTTATTTTAACTAGGTAGTTAGTAAATAGTTAACTATTTACTAGCTAGTCTACCTAGTTAAAATAACTATAAACTTACCTGTGAAATAAAAATAAAACCTAAGCTAGCTACAATATAACTATTAGTTATTTTGTAGCTAGCTTAGGTTTTTTACAGGTAAGAATGTATTTAGTTTTAAATAGGTATTATTTAAGTAATAATTATAAGGTTTATTTAGATTTATTTTAATTACATTTGTTAGGGGGTGTTAGGGTTAGACGTATGCTTAGGGTTACGTTAGGGTTATGGTTAGGTTTAGGGGTTAATATATTTATGTAGTGTTAGTGATGTGGGAGGCCAGAGGTTTAGGGGTTAATAACTTTAGTATAGTGGCGGCGGCATTGGGGGCAGCAGATTAGGGGTTAATAAGTGTAGGTAAATGGTGGCGATGTTAGAGGTGGCAGATTAGAGGTTAAAAACTGTAATGTAGGTGGCGGCGATGTTAAGGGCGGCAGGTTAGGGGTTAATAGTTTTATTTAGGTGGCGGCGATGTTAAGGGCGGCAGATTATGGGTTAAGAACATTATGTAGGATGCGGCGATGTTGGGACGGCAGATTAGGGGTGTTTAGACGTGGTTTTTATGTTAGGGTGTTTAAACATAACTTTTTTTTTCCCCCTAGATATCAATGGGGCTGCCTTACGGAGCTTTTGTTTCTGCTGTCACCGATGTTAGGCTTCTCTTTTGCCGGCTCTCCCCATTGATGTCTATGTGGAAATCATGCACAAGCACGTCAAAGTAGCGCTTGTATTTCGGTGAGGTATGGAGCTCAACACCACCATATCGCCTGCACAAGCCTGCTTTTTGTAAACCTGTAATAGCAGCGATATAGGGAGGTAAATTAGTGCTGCTTTTGGGGTGGTCATTAATTTCCCTATAGCGCTCAAAACTCGTAATCTAGCTGCATGTGCGCTAACCCGAACTTGTTACGAGAAAATGGCGAACCCAATGCGCAAGATGCATATTTTACATTCCTGTGTTCTGCACATAGAAAATAATGTACTTTTTATTATTAAATATATATCGCCTAGATTTAGAGTTTGGCGTTAGCCGTCAAAACCAGCGTTAGGGGCTCCTAACGCTGGTTTTGGGCTACCGCTGGTATTTAGAGTTGTGTAGGCACCCAACCGGGCACAGATGGACCAAAAGAAAACATCCAGAGGGGCAGAAGTCTTCATCCTATCCGGGCAGAAGAGGACATCCGGACCGGTAGACATCTTCATCCAAGCGGCATCTTCTATCTTCATCCATGCGGAGCGGAGCCATCTTCTTCCAGCCGACGTGGATCCATCCTCTTTTACCGACGCCTACTAGCCGAATGACGGTTCCTTTAAATGATGTCATCCAAGATGGCGTCCCTCGAATTCTGATTGGCTGATAGGATTCTATCAGCCAATCGGAATTAAGGTAGGAAAATTCTAATTAGCTGATGGAATCAGCCAATCAGATTCAAGTTCAATCCGATTGGCTGATCCAATCAGCCAATCAGATTGAGCTCGCATTCTATTGGCTGATCGGAACAGCCAATAGAATGCGAGCTCAATCTGATTGGCTGATTCCATCAGCCAATCAGAATTTTTCTACCTTAATTCCGATTGACTTATAGAATCCTATCAGCCAATCGGAATTCGAGGGACGCCATCTTGGATGACGTCATTTAAAGGAACCGTCATTTGGCGAGTAGGCGTCGGTAGAAGAGGATGGATCCACGTCGGCTGGAAGAAGATGGCTCCGCTCTGCTCCGGATGGATGAAGATAGAAGAAGCCGCTTGGATGAAGATGTCTACCGGTCCGGATGTCCTCTTCTGTCCGGATAGGATGAAGACTTCTGCCGCTCCGGATGTCTTCTTTTGGTCCATCGGTGCCCGGTTGGGTGAAGACGACTCAAGGTAGGGAGATCTTCAGAGGTTTAGTGTTAGGTTTATTTAAGGGGGGTTTGGGTTAGATTAGGGGTATGTGGGTGGTGGGTTGTAATGTTGGGGGGGTATTGTATGTTTTTTTTTACAGGCAAAAGAGCTGAATTCTTTGGGGCATGCCCCGCAAAAGGCCCTTTTAAGGGCTGGTAAGGTAAAAGAGCTTTTCTATTTTTATTTTAGAATAGGGTAGGGCATTTTTTTATTTTGGGGGGCTTTGTTATTTTATTAGGGGGCTTAGAGTAGGTGTAATTAGCTTAAAATTGTTGTAATCTTTTTCTAATGTTTGTAGCTTATTTTTTTATTTTTTTTAACTTAGTTCTTTTTTTATTTTTTGTACTTTAGCTAGTTTATGTAATTGTATTTAATTGTAGTTATTTGTAATTAATTTATTGATAGTGTAGTGTTAGGTTTAATTGTAGATAATTGTAGATAGTTTATTTAATTAATTTATTGATAGTGTAGTGTTAGGCTTAATTGTAACTTAGGTTAGGATTTATTTTACAGGTAATTTTGTAATTATTTTAACTAGGTAGCTATTAAATAGTTCTTAACTATTTAATAGCTATTGTACCTGGTTAAAATAAATACAAAGTTGCCTGTAAAATAAATATTAATCCTAAAATAGCTACAATATAATTATTATTTATATTGTAGCTATATTAGGGTTTATTTTACAGGTAAGTATTTAGCTATAAATAGGAATAATTTATTTAATAAGATTTATTTCGTTAGATAAAAATTTTATTTAACTTAGGGGGGTGTTAGTGTTAGGGTTAGACTTAGCTTTAGGGGTTAATAAATTTAATAGAGTAGCGGTGAGGTCCGGTCGGCAGATAAGGAGTTAATACTTGAAGTTAGGTTTCAGTGATGTTAGGGAGGGCAGATTAGGGGTTAATAATATTTATTATAGGGTTATTGAGGCGGGAGTGAGGCGGATTAGGGGTTAATAACTTTATTATAGTAGAGGTCCGTTCGGCAGATTAGGGGTTAATAAGTGTAGGTAGGTGGCAGCAATGTTGGCTGCGGCAGATTAGGGGTTAATAAATATAATATAGGGTTCGGCGGTGTTAGGGGCAGCAGATTAGGGGTACATAGGGATAACGTAGGTTGCAGCAGTGTACGGAGCGGCAGATTAGGGGGTTAAAAAAATATAAGGTTAGGGGTGTTTAGACTCAGGGTACATGTTAGGGTGTTAGGTGCAGACTTAGGAAGTGTTTCCCCATAGGAAACAATGGGGCTGCGTTAGGAGCTGAACGCTGCTTTTTTGCAGGTGTTAGGTTTTTTTTCAGCTCATACGGCAACATTATTTCCTATGGGGGAATCTTGCACGAGCACGTTTTTGAAGCTGGCCACGTCCGTAAGCACCGCTGGTATTGAGAGTTGCAGTGGTGGTAAATTATGCTCTACGCTCCCTTTTTGGAGCCTAACGCAGCCCTTCTGTGAACTCTAAATACCAGCGGTATTTAAAAGGTGCAGGAGAAAAAAAGCATGCATAGCTAACGCACCCCTTTGGCCGCAGAACTCTAAATCTAGCGGTATATTTCTTATACTGTACATGTAAAAAACATAAAGGAATAGATATGCAGGTATAGGGGTATACACATTTACATATAAAGATATATGTATTTTAGAATAAAAACGACATTGTCCTGTAAATGAAGAACATTGGGGTGGTGTACAGTAAATATACAGTAAAACACAGAAATACATCAGTGTGAGAAACAAAAGAAAAGAAGGGGCGCCTCATAGCTTAGCCATGTATCAGATAAAGGTGATGTTTCAAATGATGGCAAATCCCTCACATTTAATGATTGCACCAACCGCTGGGGTGCAAAAAGGGCAGGCTTACATTTACAGTGGTCAGCTCGCTGTTTCACAGGCGGTGCTATCACTGGATTCAAACCTTTTGGATACTGTCTCCTTCCCTGTTGTGCAGCTTTCCTTCTCTTTGACTTGACTCTCTAGGTCAAATAGTGTGGCACAGGAAATTCACTACGTTGGTTGTGTATCGATCCTATGTAAAGTGTCCAATATTGGGTGTGTAAAATAGACAGACACCTCAATAATAGAACAGGATCGACTGGGTAAAAAGAAATATACTTTAATGCAACGTGTTTCTCAGCTTAAAAAAGCTATTTCCTCAGGTATAGGTGTACACACACATAAATACATATGTACACACTTTTTGGTCTTTATCCAACAATCTGAAACATTAATTTTAAGACTTGAATGTCATTACTAAGCATCAATCTATTATAGACATTATATGTGTATATATAACACAAAAAATCGTATCTAATCTGGATGATTGCAGTCCGCAGGTATGACCGCTACTTCTTAACTTACGTTTCTGGAGTGCCGGAAACGTCAGGGGTAGATTGCAGCATCCACTGCTTAATAATTCTACCCCCATCGCTCTTTCTTTTAAGAAACTGAGGATTTTAACTTCATGCATTTATCTCCACCATAACTGAAATGAGCATTGCTTTTATAATAATAAACACTAGCAGGTAATATTAATAATTGGGAACATTTTAAAGGGAGATGAATTTGCAGTACACTGTCCCTTTAACCTAATCATAGTCACCTCCTATACCAAGCATGGGGACTACTCAGGATGACAATTTCAATAGATCAGAATCCATTCAGTTTCCTTTGGCATCATAAAAATAAGAAATGGCTTACATCACAAATTTAAATGATGAAACTTGTCCTCATCATTAATTTACATAATCGATTAAGTGACCAACCCTCTAATTGTATACATTATGTAGACCGTATCAAGAATAAATGACTCAGCCGTCAAATTTATTACTGCTTTTCCTTTTTACCCTTTGTTTTCTATGAAGATTTGTTAAAATCCCATCAAAATCCCTCTTTAAAACTTATTTCCCATAATTTGTGTACTTTTAACTGGATCTCTCTGTTATAGCATATACTCATTAAAATGGCATTTTTTCTAATACGTTGCAATGGCTTAGAAATAGAAACAAACAAATCACCTGCACTGCCATATAATATTTTGGACCAGATACTGATGCATTAGAATATGTCTGCTTCTATACAGGGAGTGCAGAATTATTCGGCAAGTTGTATTTTTGAGGATTAATTTTATTATTGAACAACAACCATGTTCTCAATGAACCCAAAAAACTCATTAATATCAAAGCTGAATAGTTTTGGAAATAGTTTTTAGTTTGTTTTTAGTTTTAGCTATTTTAGGGGATATCTGTGTGTGCAGGTGACTATTACTGTGCATAATTATTAGGCAACTTAACAAAAACAAATATATACCCATTTCAATTATTTATTTTTACCAGTGAAACCAATATAACATCTCAACATTCACAAATATACATTTCTGACATTCAAAAACAAAACAAAAACAAATCAGTGACCAATATAGCCACCTTTCTCTGCAAGGACACTCAAAAGCCTGCCATCCATGGATTCTGTCAGTGTTTTGATCTGTTCACCATCAACATTGCGTGCAGCAGCAACCACAGCCTCCCAGACACTGTTCAGAGAGGTGTACTGTTTTCCCTCCTTGTAAATCTCACATTTGATGATGGACCACAGGTTCTCAATGGGGTTCAGATCAGGTGAACAAGGAGGCCATGTCATTAGATTTTCTTCTTTTATACCCTTTCTTGCCAGCCACGCTGTGGAGTACTTGGACGCGTGTGATGGAGCATTGTCCTGCATGAAAATCATGTTTTTCTTGAAGGATGCAGACTTCTTCCTGTACCACTGCTTGAAGAAGGTGTCTTCCAGAAACTGGCAGTAGGACTGGGAGTTGAGCTTGACTCCATCCTCACCCCGAAAAGGCCCCACAAGCTCATCTTTGATGATACCAGCCCAAACCAGTACTCCACCTCCACCTTGCTGGCGTCTGAGTCGGACTGGAGCTCTCTGCCCTTTACCAATCCAGCCACGGGCTCATTCATCTGGCCCATCAAGACTCACTCTCATTTCATCAGTCCATAAAAACTTAGAAAAATCAGTCTTGAGATATTTCTTGGCCCAGTCTTGACGTTTTTAGGTTGTGTGTCTTGTTCAGTGGTGGTCGTCTTTCAGCCTTTCTTACCTTGGCCATGTCTCTGAGTATTGCACACCTTGTGCTTTTGGGCACTCCAGTGATGTTGCAGCTCTGAAATATGGCCAAACTGGTGGCAAGTGGCATCTTGGCAGCTGCACGCTTGACTTTTCTCAGTTCATGGGCAGTTATTTTGCGCCTTGGTTTTTCCACACGCTTCTTGCAACCCTGTTGACTATTTTGAATGAAACGCTTGATTGTTCGATGATCACGCTTCAGAAGCTTTGCAATTTTAAGAGTGCTGCATCCCTCTGCAAGATATCCCACTATTTTTGACTTTTCTGAGCCTGTCAAGTCCTTCTTTTGACCCATTTTGCCAAAGGAAAGGAAGTTGCCTAATAATTATGCACACCTGATATAGGGTGTTGATGTCATTAGACCACACCCCTTCTCATTACAGAGATGCACATCACCTAATATGCTTAATTGGTAGTAGGCTTTCGAGCCTATACAGCTTGGAGTAAGACAACATGCATAAAGAGGATGATGTGGCCAAAATACTCATTTGCCTAATAATTCTGCACTCCCTGTAAATGTAAAGTAAAATCTTGTCAAGAGAACCTATACACTGACATTAATTAATGAATAAAATAGAGATTTGATATATTAGTCTTAAACATGCTGAAGCCTATCGAAGCTCTCACAAAGCTTCTTATAAACCAAATGTGTGTTAGATGAGAGCATTTAAGTCTGCTTAATTGAAGCACTGTTCCCTATGGACTTGAGAATATTTTACAAACTAACCTCAGTCTTTAAAGTGGAAAATAAATGGCCAGAATTTATTGATTGATACATGCATCTAATTAATTGGATAAGGAAAAATAAAAGTTAAAACCTTTAGTGAATTAGACAAATATAAATTGATACATTTAAAATAGAAATGAAAATACACAAAATTTACCAGAGACATCAACAATTATGAAACACACAAAAAAATATTTTTAAACAACATAGAACAGTGAACAGATCTTGTGTCTTTTTAATAGGAAACCAGTAATTGTGATAAATTAATAACAACCTTTAAATCATATGGGATAGAAAGTGGCATAATAATGACGTTTCATTACATCAATGCTTATCAAGATCAATGTGAGAAAATAATAATAAAATTGTCTTCCATTCAGATCTCTAAACTTGTGTACCAATAATTCCAGCCTTTAATATTTGTATACAGAATTACAGAAGATAATAGTAATATGCACATTATGATGTTACCTGCTGAATTATATAAAAAAAAAACATTTATAAACTATATGGATTTGGTATCGGTATATAATGGATTAATAAAACATACAAATGAGATTACTATTAAACTGCTAGCACTCAAATTAATACATACAATACAAAACAACAAAAGTGCAAATAAGCAAGGATGATATCATGAATTGTTTCTTACTATAAATGCTACTTTTAATTGCTACTGAGGGCCTGAAAAAGCTCATGGGCATGGAGAGATATCAAGCTACACCGTTGTGGTTTTTTTAGACCTTATATTGTAATGTAGGTGTCTTCACTAAAAGAACCGTGCATAGTGAGATAAATATCTCACATTAAAGTTTGTGTTTCTAACATTTTTTAGGCACCTACTGACGAGACATCTGAGATCTTCTCACCTGAGCAGAGAGCTTTTGAATAACAAGCCCTACGAGAGTATTAAAACTAATTCATATTTGAGACCTGTGGAACAGTAGAATTGAAGGAATTAATGTTGTTAGCAAAGAAAGTGGTAATAATTTTGTGATATGATAATAAAGTCTGCACATAGCTTATAGGTACTGATATACGCACTTTCTGTGCCCATAGCTCGACTACTTGATTTTTCAGAAGTAATGTAGGGAAATGTAAAATGAAAAATAAATATACAGTTTTCACTAAAATAGTCTTTCTTCGTGTACATTATATAGACAATATATTGATGATATTGTTAATAACCATGTAGAATTAAACCGTTATGTCATATCCTAATCATAATCCTTCAGTGTATAATTAAAACATGGGGTCTATCATGATACTATTTTAAAATGGAAATGATAATATGTGTGGCTCTGCTCACATTCAGGCATGGGCTTTGATTTGCTTTGATACATTAGATTATTATTATTATTATTATTATTATTGGTTATTTGTAGAGCGCCAACAGATTGCTTTGAGACATTAGATTATTATTATTATTATCGTTATTTGTAGAGCGCCAATAGATTGCTTTGATACATTAGATTATTATTATTATTATTATTATTATTATTATTATTATTATTATTATTATTATTATCGATTATTTGTAGAGCGCCAACAGATTGCTTTGATACATTAGATTATTATTATTATTATTATTATTATTATCGGTTATTTGTATAGCGCCAACAGATTGCTTTGAGACATTAGATACTCTGGATATCAATGCAAAAATATTGGAAAAGCTTCTTACTGTTTTCCTTTACCGTCATTAAAAATATGGACTAGAGTTATGGTAGAGAAAAGAAAAAAGTGTATGAGGGAATGTTTATATATGGAAGTCTTGCAAAAAAATGTGCAAAGAAGACAAACCAAGGTGTTTACTATTGGATGCTATATATTATTTGTATTCATATCAGTGAGATTAATTCTTTCCCTGATGAAGCGCCGTTAATGGCATGGAACATGTTGGATATGTTTGACATCCTGTTAGGCTGAGTAAACTGGCTGTGATGTTATTTGTACGCTTTAAGCCAACAATGGTATTTTATTTGCAACAATAATAAAAGTTATGTTTTAAACTTTCTTCAGTCTTTTAACATCTGGGAGTTCTTCATCAGTTTTGAGTTTATACATACATTAAATACAAATGTACACACACACACACATAAATACATATGTACACACACACACACACACACACATAAATACATATGTACACACACACACACATAAATACATATGTACATACACACACACATAAATACATATGTATACACACACACACACACATAAATACATATGTACATACACACACATAAAAACATATGTACATACACACACACAAATAAATACATATGTACATACACATACGCATAAATACATATGTACATACACACACAAATAAATACATATATACATACACACACATGCATAAATACATATGTACAAACACACACACATAAATACATATGTACACACCCACCCACACACATAAATACATATGTACACACACACATAAGTACATATACACATAAATAAATATGTACATACACACGCACACATACATAAATATATATGTACATACACACACACATAAAAACATACAGTATGTACATACACACACATAAATACATATGTACATACACACACACATAAATACATATGTACATACACACACATAAATACATATGTACACACACACCCACATAAATACATATGTACATACACACACACATAAATAAATATGTACATACACACACATAAATACATATGTACATACACACACAAATAAATACATATATACATACACACACATACATGAATACATATGTACAAACACACACACATAAATACATATGTACACGCCCACCCACACACATAAATACATATGTACACACACACATAAGTACATATACACATAAATAAATATGTACATACACACGCACACATACATAAATATATATGTACATACACACACACATAAATACATACAGTATGTACATACACACTCATAAATACATATGTACATACACACACACATAAATACATATGTACATACACACACATAAATACATATGTACATATATACACACAATCATGTACATACACACACATTAATACATATCTACATACATACATAAATACATATGCACAAATATACACACACATATGTACACACACACACATAAATACATATGTACATACACAAACACGCATACATACATATGTACATACACACACATGTACATAAACACACATTAATACATATGTACATACACACATAAATACATATGTACATATATACACACACACATATGTA
>NC_069504.1:1134959481-1134969481 GCF_027579735.1 Bombina bombina | reverse complement strand
GGAATTGGAATAATTGTGCTGTATACAAAAAAATCATAACCACCATAAAAAGGGTGGGCCTCATGGACTCTTGCCAATATCAAAGAAATTAATTTACCAGGTAAATTCTTACATAAATTATGTTTTCTTTCATGTAATTAGCAAGAGTCCATGAGCTAGTGACGTATGGGATAGCAAATACCCAAGATGTGGAAGTCCACAAAAGAGTCACTAGAGAGGGAGGGATAAAAATAAACAGGTTTAGAGTTTTGTCGGTAACGACCCGCGTAGCTAAAGCTGGCTTTTTTTCCCGGCACCTTTTAAATATTGCTGGTATTTAGAATTCACAGAAGGGCTGCGTTAGGCTCCAAAAAGGGAGCGTATAGCATATTTACCGCCACTGCAACTCTCAATACCAGCGGTGCTTATGGACGCAGCCAGCTTCAAAAACGTGCTCGTGCACGATTCCCCCATAGAAAACAATGGGGCATTTTGAGCCCTGCATATTATTATTAACCCCTAATCTGCCGCTCCGTACACCGCAGCCACCTACGTTATCCCTATGTACCCCTAATCTGCTGCCCCTAACACCGCCGACCCCTATATTATATTTATTAACCAATAATCTGCCGCCCCCAACGTCGCTTCCACCTACCTGCACTTATTAACCCCTAATCTGCCGACCGGACCTCACCGCTACTATAATAAAGTTATTAACCCCTAATCCGCCTCACTCCTGCCTCAATAACCCTATAATAAATAGTATTAACCCCTAATCTGCCCTCCCTAACATCGCCGACACCTAACTTCAAGTATTAACCCATAATATGCCGACCGGACCTCACCGCTACTCTAATAAATTTATTAACCCCTAAAGCTAAGTCTAACCTTAACACTAACACCCCCCTAAGTTAAATATAATTTAAATCTAACAAAATAAATTAACCCTTATTAAATAAATTATTCCTATTTAAAGCTAAATACTTACCTGTAAAATAAACCCTAATATAGCTACAATATAAATTATAATTATATTGTAGCTATTTTAGGATTAATATTTATTTTACAGGCAACTTTGTATTTATTTTAACCAGGTACAATAGCTATTAAATAGTTATTAACTATTTAATAGTTACCTAGTTAAAATAATTACAAAATTACCTGTAAAATAAATCCTAACCTAAAATACAATTAAACCTAACACTACACTATCATTAAATTAATTAAATAAAATACCTACAATTACCTACAATTAAACCTAACACTACACTATCAATAAATTAATTAAATACAATACCTACAAATAAATACAATTAAATAAACTAACTAAAGTACAAAAAATAAAAAAGAACTAAGTTACAAAAAATAAAAAAATATTTACAAACATTAGAAAAATATTACAACAATTTTAAACTAATTACACCTACTCTAAGCCCCCTAATAAAATAACAAAGCCCCCCAAAATAAAAAAATGCCCTACCCTATTCTAAAATTAAGAAGAATTCAGCTCTTTTGCCTGTAAAAAAAAAACATACAATACCCCCCCCAACATTACAACCCACCACCCACATACCCCTAATCTAACCCAAACCCCCCTTAAATAAACCTAACACTAAGCCCCTGAAGCTCTCCCTACCTTGTCTTCACCACACCGGGTTCACCGATCCGTCCTGGCTCCGACGTCTTCATCCAAGCCCAAGCGGGGGCTTTAGATGTCCATGATCCGGCTGAAGTCTTGATCCAAGCGGGAGCTGAAGAGGTCCATGATCCGGCTGAAGTCTTCTATCAAGCGGCATCTTCAATATTCTTTCTTCCCGTTCCATCTTCATCCCGCTGACGCGGAACATTCACCTTCACCGACGACTTCCCAACGAATGATGGTTCCTTTAAGGGACGTCATCCAAGATGGCGTCCCTCGAATTCCGATTGGCTGTTAGGATTCTATCAGCCAATCAGAATTAAGGTAGGAAAATTCTGATTGGCTGATGGAATCAGCCAATCAGATTCAAGTTCAATCCGATTGGCTGATCCAATCAGCCAATCAGATTGAGCTAGCATTCTATTGGCTTTTTAATCGGATTGAACTTGAATCTGATTGGCTGATTCAATCAGCCAATCAGATTTTTCCTACCTTAATTCCAATTGGCTGATAGAATCCTATCAGCCAATCAGAATTCGAGGGACGCCATCTTGGATGACGTCCCTTAAAGGAGCCTTCATTCGTCGGTAGTCCGTCGGGGAAGAAGGATGTTCCGCGTCGGCGGAATGAAGATGGATCCTGAAGAAGAAGATTGAAGACCCCGCTTGGAAGATGACATCGCCCGGATGGAAGACTTCTTCAGCACCGCTTGGAAGATGTCATCGCCCAGATGGAAGACTTCTTCTGCGCCGCCTGGAGGATCACTTCATCGGATGGAAGACTTCTTCAGCGCCCCTTGGAGGATCACTTCTGCCGCTCCGGATCTCCTCTTCGGTTCCATCGGTGGGTCGGCTGGCTGAAGACAAGGTAGGATGATCTTCAGGGGGGTAGTGTTAGGTTTATTTAAGGGGGGTTTGGGTTAGATTAGGGGTATGTGGGTGGTGGGTTTTAATGTTGGGGGGGTTGTATTTTTCTTTTACAGGCAAAAGAGCTGTTTTCTTTGGGGCATGCCCCGCAAAAGGCCCTTTTAAGGGCTGGTAATGTAAAAGAGCTTTAAACTTTTTAAATTTAGAATAGGGTAGGGCATTTTTTTATTTTGGGGGGCTTTGTTATTTTATTAGGGGGCTTAGATTAGGTGTAATTAGCTTAAAATTGTTGTAATATTTTTAAAATGTTTGTAACTTATTTTTTTTTATTTTTTGTAACTTAGCTTTTTTTATTTTTTGTACTTTAGTTAGTTTATGTAATTGTATTTAATTGTAGTTATTTGTAGTTAATTTATTTAATTAATTTAATGATAGTGTAGTGTTAGGTTTAATTGTAACTTAGGTTAGGATTTATTTTACAGGTAATTTTGTATTTCTTTTAGCTAGGTAGTTATTAAATAATTAATAACTATTTAATAACTATTGTAACTAGCTAAAATAAATACAAAGTTACCTGTAAAATAAATATAAATCCTAAAATAGCTACAATGTAATTATTAATTACATTGTAGCTATCTTATGGTTTATTTTACAGGTAAGTATTTAGTTTTAAATAGGAATAATTTATTAAAGTATAGTGTAGTGTTAGCTGTAATTGTAACTTAGGTTAGTTTTTATTTTACAGGTAAATTTCTCTTTATTTTAGCTAGGTAGCTATTAAATAGTTAAAAACTATTTAATAGCTATTGTACCTAGTTAAAATAAATTGAAAGTTGCCTGTAAAATAAAAATAAATCCTAAAATAGCTACAATATAATTATTATTTATATTGTAGCTATATTACGGTTTATTTTACAGGTAAGTATTTAGCTTTAAATAGGAATAATTTATTTAATAAGAGTTAATTTATTTAGTTAGATATAAATTATATTTAACTTAGGGGGGTGTTAGGGTTAGGGTTAGACTTAGCTTTAGGGGTTAATAAATGCATTAGAGTAGCGATGAGGTCCGGTCGGCATATTAGGGGTTAATACTTTAAGTTAGGTGTTGGCGATGTTAGGGAGGGCAGATTAGGGGTTAATACTATTTATTATAGGGTTATTGAGGCGGGAGTGAGGCGGATTAGCGGTTAATAACTTTATTATAGTAGCGGTGAGGTCCGGTCGGCAGATTAGGGGTTAATAATTGTAGGTAGGTGGAGGCGACGTTGGGGGCGGCAGATTAGGGGTTAATAAATATAATATAGGGGTTGGCGGTGTTGGGGCAGCAGATTAGGGGTACATAGGGATAACGTAGGTGGCGGCGGTGTGCGGTCGGCAGATTAGGGGTTAAAAAATTTTAATAGAGTGGCGGCGATGTGGGAGGGCCTCGGTTTAGGGGTACATAGGTAGTTTATAGGTGTTAGTGTACTTTAGAGCACAGTAGTTAAGAGCTTTATGAACCGGCGTTAGCCCAGAAAGCTCTTAACTACTGACTTTTTTCTGCGGCTGGAGTTTTGTCGTTAGATTTCTAACGCTCACTTCAGCCAAGACTCTAAATACCAGCGTTAGAAAGATCCCATTGAAAAGATAGGATACGCAAATGGCGTAGGGGGATCTGCGGTATTGAAAAGTCGCGGCTGCAAAGTGAGCGTTAGACCCTTTCCTGACTGACTCTAAATACCAGCGGTAGCCCAAAACCAGCGTTAGGAGCCTCTAACGCTGGTTTTGACGGCTAACGCCAAACTCTAATTCTAGCTGAAAGACAGCCAATTCCGCTGAGAAAATAATCCACAACCCAAATCAAAAGTTTTAATCATATAATGAAAAAAACTGAAAATATAAGCAAAAAGTATTTTTCTACCAAAAACTGCTTCTGAAGAAGAGAAAACATCAAAATGGTAGAATTTAGGGAAAAAAAAGCAAAGAAGACCAAGTTTCTGCTTTGCAAATCTGATCAACAGAAGCTTCATTCTTAAAAAGCCAGGAAGTGGAAACTGACCTAGTAGAATGAGCCGTAATCCTCTGAGGCGGGGAATAACCCGACTCCAAATAAGCCTTCTGACCTTTCCTAGAACTGGAAAAGATAGCAAATAGACTAGAAGTCTTCCTGTAGTTTAGTAGCTTCAACAATATATTTCGAAGCTCTTACCGAAGGGACAACAATTTCTCTACTAATGTTGTTAAAGTTCACAACTTTAGGTAAAAATGTAAACGAAGTCCGCAAAAACCGCCTTATCCTAATGAAAAATCAGAAAAGGAGACGCACAAGAAAGAGCAGATAAAACAGAAACTCTTCTAGCAGAAGAGATGGCCAAAAGGAACAACACTTTCCAAAAAGTAATTTAATGTCCAGAAAATGCATAGGCTCAAACGGAGGAGCCTGTAAAGCCTTCAAAACCAAATTAAAACTCCAAGGAGGAGAAATTGATTTAATGACAGGCTTGATACAAACCAAAGCCTGTACAAAACAATAAATATCAGGAAGTTTAGCAATTTTTCTGTGGAACAGAACAGAAAGAGCAGAGATTTGTCCTTTCAAAGACCTTGCAGACAAACCCTTATCTAAACCATCCTGAAGAAACTGAAAAATTCTAGGAATTCTAAAAGAATGCCAAGAGAATTTATGAGAAGAACACCATGAAATGTAAGTCTTCCAAACACGATCATAACTCTTTCTAGACACAGATTTATGAGCCTGCAACATAGTTTTAATCACTGAGTCAGAGAAACTTCTATGACTAAGCATTCAATCTCCATACCATCAAATTTAATGATTTGATATCCTGATGGAAAAACAAACCTTGAGATATAAGGTCTGGCCTTAATGGAAATGGCCAAGGTTAGCAACTGAACATCTGAACAAGATCCACATACCAAAACCTGAGCAGCCATGCTGGGGCCACCAGCAGCACAAACAATTGCTCCATGATGATTTTGAAAATCACTCTTGGAAGAAGAATAGAGGCGGAAAAATATAGGCAGGTTGATAACTCCAAGGAAGAGTCAATGCATCCACTGCTTCCGCCTGAGGATCCCTGGACCTAGATAGGTACCTAGGAAGTTTCTTGTTTAGATGAGATGCCATCAGATCTATTTCTGGAAGCCCGTACATCTGAACAATTTGAAAAAAAAGACATCTGGGTGAAGAGACCATTCTCCCAGATGTAAAGCTTGATGACAAAGATAATCGGCTTCCCAATTGTCTATACCTGGGATATGGACTGCAGAAATTAGACAGGAGCTGGATTTTGCCCAAGCAAGTATCCAACATACTTCTTTCATAGCCTGAGGACTGAGAGTCCCACCCTAATGATTGACATATGCCACAGTTGTGACATTGTCTGTCTGAAAATCAATAAACGTCTCTCTCTTCAAATAGAAGCCAAAACTGAAGAACTCTGAGAATCGCACGGAGTTACAAAATATTGATAGTTAATCTTGCCTCTTGAGATTTCCAAACCCCTTGTGCTGTCAGAGATCCCCAGACAGCTTCCCAACCTAAAAGACTTGCATCTGTTGTGATCACGGTCCAGGTTGGATGAACCAAAGAGACCCGAAGAACTATACGATGGTGATCTAACTACCAATCAGAGATAGTTGAATATTGGGATTCAAGGATATTAAATGTGATATCCTAGAATAATCCCTGCACCATTAATTCAGCATTAAAAACTAGAGAGGTTTCATATGAAAATGAGCAAAGAGAATCAAATCCAATGCTGCAGTCATGAGACCTAAAACTTCCATGCATATAGCCACTGAAGGAAATAATAGAGACTAAAGGTTCCAACAAGCTGAACCCAATAAAAATTGTCTCTTGTCTGTTAGAAACAAAGACATTGACACAATCTATCTGGAAACCTAAAAAAGCTGACCCTTGTCTTGAGGAATCAAGGAACTTTTGGTAAAATGATCCTCCAACCATGTCCTTGAAGAAACAACAGAAGTTGAAACGTATGAGATTCTGCAGAACGAAAATACTGAGCAAATACCACAATATCGTCCAAATAAGGAAATACCGAGAACCTTTTGAGAAGATTCCTAGAGCTGTCGCTAGGCCAGAAAGGAAAAGCAACAAATTGGTAATGCTTGTCTAAAAAAGAGAATCTCAGAAAATGAAAATAATCTGAATGAAAACAGAATATGAAGATATGCATCCTGTAAGTCTATTGTAGGCAAATAATGCCAAAATGCAGGATAGACCATGTAAACACCATTCTGAAAAATGGTACTCTTACATGACAATTCAAAAAGATTTTCTATCTTTGGAACAATGAATAGTTCTGAACAAAACCCCAGACCCTGTTACTGAAATGGAACTGGTATGAATACCCCAGACAACTCCAGGTCTGAAACACACTTCAGGAAAGTCTGAGCCTTTACTGGAATAGCTGGAATATGCTAGAGAGAAAAAGACTTCTCACATGCGGTCTTACTCTGAATCCTATTCTGTACCCCAATCTAAGAAGTTTGGACTGAATTGAACCAAACAACTTTAGAAAAGCCTTAACCTGCCCCTTACCAGCTAAGATGGAATAAGGGCCGCACCTTCATGCAAATTTGGGGGCTGACTTTGATCTTTTAAATGGCTTGAATTCATTCCATTTTGAAGAAAGCTTCCAATTAGAAACATGTTACTTGGGAAAGAATTAGGATTCTGTTCCATATTAAGAACAAAAACTAATATAAGCTTACGATTTACTCTTAGAACTTAATCTTGAAGCAAAAAAACTATCTTCCCCAGAGTAACAGTTGAAAGTATTGAATCCAATTGTGAACCAAATAATTTATTACCTTGGAAAAATAGAAATCTGGATTTTAGAAATCAAATTAGCATTCCAAGATTTAAGTCACAAAGTTCTTCTAGCTAAAATAGCTAAGGACATAGATTTAACTTCAATTGTGAAAATATCAAAAAATCATCACATATGAAATTATTAGCATGTAGAATCAACTTAACAATGCTAAACAAATAATAATCCGATACTTGTTGCGCTAAAGTATCCAACCAAAAAGTTGAAGCAGTTGCAACATCAGCCAAATAAATTGCAGGCCTAAGAAAAGGACCTGAAAATAAAATAATTTTCCTTAGAAAAGATACAAGTTTCCCATCTGAAGGAACTTAAAAATAAATACTATTTTCCATAGGAATAGTAGTATGTTTAGCAAGAGTAGAGATAGCCCCATTAACTTTGGGGATCTTTTCCCAAAACTCCAAACTAACTGCTGGCAAAGGATACAATTTAAAAACCTTAAAGAAGGAATAAAATAAGTCCCAGGCCTATTCCATTCCCTAGTATCAGGAACTGGAAAAAAACCTCTGAAGAAACCACAGGAGGTTAATAAACAGAATTTAAATGTTAGCTAGCCTTAAAATCAAAAGAACTAGTCACCTCAATATCCAAAATAATCAACACCTTTTCAACAAAGAACGAATGTACTCTATTTAAAAGTAAAAAAGTAGATTTGTTAGTGTCAATATCTGATGAAGGATATTCTGAATGAGATAAATCATCATCAGAGAAGGATAATTCAGTATGTTGTCGGTCATTTGAAAATTCATCAACTAAATGAGAAGTTTAAAAAAGACCTTTAGATTTTATTAGAAGGCGGGATGGCAGACAAAGCCTTTAGAATAGAATCAGAAAAATATTCTTATAAATTCCTAGGTATATCTTGTACATTAGATGTTAAAAGAATAGCAATAGATAATGCATTAATACTGATGGACTCTGCATGTAAAAGTTTATCATGATAACTTATTACAAACAATAGCTAAAGATAAAAATTCTTAAAATAAATTAACTTAGCTTTGGTAGGACTGATATCAGTCATCAGGAATCCAACAGTGTTTTCTGATACAGGAACAGTTTTTGAGATATCTTGCAAATGTAAGAGAAAAAACAACATATAAAGCAAAATATCAATTTTAAATGACAGTTTCAGGAATGGGAAAAAAATGAATAAGCCTCTGAAAACCAGAAGCAGAATGAAATAAAGACTTAAATAATGTCAGAAATCTAGCGCCAAGTATGACACCCACAACTGACAAAATGTTTTTTGGCGCCAAGAACGTCTGCAACAAACACGAGCGTCATAGATGACGCAACTATGTGAAAATTCTCGGCGCCAACTAAGATGCCGGAAATGACGAAAATACGTCAACAAACGTAATTCTCCCGACAAAAAAGTCTTGCGCCAAGAATGACGCAATAAATTCTAGCATTTTGCGCACCCGCGAGCCTAACAGCCCGCAATTTAGAAAGAAAGTCAATTTGAAAATTCCAGGTAAATTTTTTTTTTATGCATTTCCCAAAATGAAACTGACAGTCTGCAAAAAGGAAATATACTGATAAACCTGAATCATGGCAAATATAAGTACAAACATATATTTAGAACTTTACAAATAAAGTGCCAAACCATAGCTGAGAGTGTCTAAATAAAGGAAAACCTACTTACCAAAAGACACTCATCTACATAAAGTAGATAGCCAAACCAGTACTGAAACGAGAATCAGCAGAGGTAATGGTATATAAGAGTATATCGTCAATCTGAAAAGGGAGGTAGGAGATGAATCTCTATGACCAATAACAGAGAACCTATGAAATAGATCCCCGTTAGGATGACCATTGCATTCAATAGGTAATACTCCCTTCACATCCCTCTGTCATTCACTGCACTCTGAGAGGAACCGGGCTTCAGCATGCTGAGAAGTGCATATCAACGTAGAAATCTAGCACTTCACCACCTCCATAGGAGGCAAAGTTTGTAAAACGGAATTGTGGGTGTGGTGGGGGGTATATTTATAGGCATTTTGAGGTTTGGGAAACTTTGCCCCTCCTGGTAGGAATGTATATCCCATACGTCACTAGCTCATGGACTCTTGCCAATTACATGAAAGAAATATATATATATATATATATATATATATATATATATATATATATATATAAAATAGTCCGTTGCAGTCAAATACCTTGACAGATACCATATACCTTTGAACCCTTATAACCTTTTTTAATGTAATTTAAATTTTGTGTCTGTACACTTTTTTTTTAACTACCTACCCTTTATACAAAGTATTCAGTCTCTCAACCCAACAAGCGCAAAATGTGATTACTTTAAACTTGTAATAACGTGCTAAATTTAGCGCGGGCACTACTCTTAGTGCGCCACTTGTAATCTAGCCCAATATCACACCCCTGCAATATTTTTAATTTCAGAAACCACATTAACTTACTATAAGGAACAGCTCGGAGGTCACACGGACTTAGCATTCTGCTTCTTTACATAAAGAAATACTTCACAGTCAGGTTCTATAGAATGATTTCACTCCAAGCTGATGAGTTTTTAAAATCTTCCACATTGAGCAAAAACCTTTTTTTATTATTATTTAAAGAACAAACCCATATTAGTCAAACTCAAAATGTTTAGGAGAAAATACAAATATCTAAAATCAGCACCATCCCTTTTTA